>NW_024081767.1:88555-240738 GCF_003009895.1 Hyaena hyaena | reverse complement strand
TGGGTGTTATATGGAAACCAATTTGACAATAAACTATTTGTAAAAAAAAATTTTTAAAAATCGGTCTGTATAGACAAAATATAGAGAAATTCACTTTCACTGACATACTGATTTTGTAAGCATAGGGATGAACTTGTAACCATTTCCCCATTTGTTGTTTTCCTCATCCCTTTTTGCCCCAGCATTCTCAGAAAGAGCGATTATAGATTAATGCTTTTTATTTTTATGTGCTTTTTGTGAAAATAGTCCTTCCATCTCCTGTGTGTTTGTTTGCAGGCCCATTTATTTATAGATGTTGGCTTGAGTTGATCCAAACCTTCCTGTGACAAATAGGGCAGAGTACTCATACTTTGGCTTCATTGGTTGAGTTATGATTATACAGTATACATTTGTCCCTGGATGTACTGGATTCCTTGATTTTCTCCTCAAGACAGAGCACACCCCGAATATCTGGTGTGGAGACACTTCCTTTCTTAGTGGGCCCTGCCCACGGTCACAGTACATTCTAATTTTTGATCTCATTTTTATCTTCATTACAGCTCTGTGAGATTAATTTTATTATTTACATTTTATAGATGAAGAAATAGGCTCATCAAGCTTGTCTTTTCCAGGGCCCACAGCTAGTCAGGGACTGAGCAGAGGTTTGGATTGTGCCAGGATGAGAATGTGTGCTGGGAGAGAGGCACCAGGGAAGTGGAATAATTATCCAACTGACAGCATGTCTTAAACTACCGCCTAGGAAAACCAATTTATTTTTTTTTTTATTTTTTTATTTTTTTTATATTTTTTATTTATTTCTAGGAGAGAGAGAGAGACAGCGTGAGCAGGGGAGGGTCAGAGAGAGAGGGAGACACAGACTCTGAAATTGGCTCCAGGCTCTGAGCTGGCAGTCAGCACAGAGCCCGACGCGGGGCTCGAACCCACGAACCGCGAGATCATGACCTAAGCGAAAGTCGGACGCTTAACCGACTAAGCCACCCAGGCGCCCCAAGGAAAACCAATTTAAAGTGTACACTGTTGGAGCACCTAGCTGGCTCAGTTTTATGAACATGCAATTCTTGATCTCAGAGTTCAAGCCACACATTGGGTGTAGATATTACTTAAATAAATAAAAACTTAAAAAGTTTTGGGATGCTTGGGTGGCTTAGTTGGTTAAATGTCTGACTCTTGATTTTGGCTCAGGTCATGATCTCATGGTGTCTGGAATTGAGCCCCATGTCGAGTCTGTGCTGACAGCATGGATCCTGCCTACTCTCTCTGTCTTGCTCTCTCTCTGAAAAAAAAAAAAAAAAAAAAAGATTCTCTCTATCTACCCCTCTCCCCCCTTGTACGCACACGTGTGCTCTTGCTCTCTCTCTCAAAATAAATAACAAAAATAAACATTTTTTAAAAAGTTAACATTGTCTCCTTATTGGAAATGAAATGAGTGTTTGCTAATGTCCGTTTTCTGAAATAAATCTGTGGCTCCTTGACCTTCTGCAGTTCTTCTGTCCTGCTCCCAAAGGGATAGGAGATCCATTTTATAGATTTCACAACTTTGAAAAACCTACGAACGAGCATATAGATGATCTTTCTTTACATAGACACTGGAGGCTGTTCCTTCAGTTCCCTTATGGAGCCATTTACAATCCCTGTGAGAAGAAGAAAGTAAATCATGACAGGCTGTCTCTGAAAATAAAGGTACAATCTAATAGGTCTTACTGGAAGTAATAAACATTAATTAATATTTAAAGTAATAAGTAAAGATCCCCCTAAGGACTTTACTGTAGGCTTGCTATGATACAAGCTTACAATTTTTTTTTTTTAACTTTGTTCAGGGTTTCTTTTCTACACAAAGTTTTTAAAGATGACTTGGTACTTTTGCTGTCATTAACATTAATTTTGAACATATTCTTCCCAAATTCAAGTCTGTCTCCATTAGTCTCTGGTTTTCTTTTCCCGTCAGAAGTTGGCACTGTCAGTTTTAAGAGGGTTGTCTTTCCAGATGCTTGGGTTTATAATGACAAGTTAGGGGGGAAAAAAAGAAATGTCAGAACTGCAGTTTTTGTGAAATAAGCTTAAGTGGAAGCTTTTTTTACTTGAGATTTAATAGTTTTCCTGGGTCATGACTTATCAGTACCTTTGTCTTGCTGTACATGATGTATGTCTCAGAGACAAATTATGATCACATGTCCCCCAGACTTGTTTTACTGTGGACCTTTTTGTTTTACATAACACATCTCTCAGGACTAGTATTCCTAAGAAAACATTTTGGAAAGATTTATTTACTTCCTATGGACTCCTTAGCACAGTCTGTTTTTAAGAATTAGTACAATGAAATATATAAATCTTGAATACCATTAGATGAGTTTTGGCACACATGCACTTCCTTGGTGAGATTTGGCACATTTCCACTATCTCCGCACCTTCCTCTTTGTCATGTCCCATTCAGCACCTTCCACTCCTACAGACTCTTTTGTGGCTCCTGTCCCCCCCATAGATTAGTTTAGCCTGATTTAGATCTTTACCCATTGTGTCCAACTTCTTTTGCCTAGCATATGCCTATGAGATTAATGTCAGAGGTAGCAACAGTTTATCCTTTTTAATTACTGAGTACATTCTGTTGTTTGAAGATACCACAGCGTTTTATCTATTCTGTTGATGGACCTTTGGGTTGTTTCCAATTTTTGGCTATTCTGAATAAAATAACTATAAACATTCTTATAAAAATATCTTTTGTGGACACATGTTTACATTTCTTCTGTCAGATACCTGGCAGTGGAATTACTGAGTCATAATGTAGGTGTACGTTTAACTGTGCCATGGCATTCTCAGATTTCAGAGTGCATCAGAGTATCATGGAAGCTCATTAAACACAGACTCTTGGCTACATATCTAGAGGTTTTTCCAGGCTACTTAAATGAGATATAATTGACATTAAAATAAAGCTGTACATAATTAATGTATACAATTTGACGAATTTGGAGATAAATGTATCTGCATGAAGTCATCACTATAACCTATGCTGTAAACATACCCATTAACTCCAGCAGTTTCTTTTCACCCTCTTTATTATTGTTATTATTATTATTATTATATTATTATTATTAGTAGTGGTAGTGATAAGAATACAACATAAGATCTACACTGTTAGCAAAATTTTAAGTATGGTAAATATAGTACTGTTAATTCTGGGCACTGTGCTGTATAGTAGATCTTTAGGACCTTCTCATTTGTACAACTGAAACTTTGTGCCCTTTGGTTAATGCCTCCCTGTTTCCTCCTTTTCCTAACTCCTAGCAACTACCATTGCACTTTCTGATTCTAGGACTCTGACTCTTTTAAATTCTACATATGTCCTTCTGAGTCTGGCTAGTTTCACTTAACATAATGCCTTCCAGGTTCATCCATATTGTCACAAATGGAAATATTTCTCTTTTTTTTAGGCCAAATAATACTTTATTGCATGAATATACCACATTTTCTTTATCCATTCATCCATTGATGAACATTAGGTTGTCTTCATGTCTTGGCTATGGTGAATAATGCTACAGTCAACATGGGGGTGCAAGTATCTCTTTGAGATGCTGATTTCAGTTCCTTTGGCTGTATGCCCAGAAGTGGGATTGCAGGATCGTAGGGTTGTTGTATTTTTGATTTTTTGAGCAACTTCCGTATTGATTTCCATAGTGGCTGCACCAGTTGCTAGAGTTTTTGATTCAGTACGTGTTGGATGGGTTAGGAGAGTTTGCATTTCTAGTAAGTTCCCAGGTATGCTGGGAACATACTGATGCCATTAGTTCATGGATTTCACTTGGAGAACTATTGTTGTGTGAGAAATTGCTGAACCTTTCTCTAAAGTGCTTATACCATTTTACGCTCATCAGCACTATAAGAGAGTTCTGATTGTTCACGTCTTTAGCAGTATTTGCTGTGTCATTCTTTAATGAAGGTCAGTAGTGGGAGGTTAAGTGGGCTATTTAGAAGATTCTTGATAAAGAATGTGATAGTATTTACGGGAGAAATATGAGAAAAAATTAGAGATAAATTAGAACAAGAATTAGACACATAATTAGAATATCTAATTTTCAAATTATAATTTACATTAATTGTTAATTATAATAACTATTACTAATAGTTAATGAAGTATAATTATACAATTTATTCCAGTAAGGGATTTTAAAACTTTGATTCCCCTGTATGGAAGAAACCTGGTAGATGCAAGTTAAATTAATTTATTTTTATTTCCTTTTAGAATTTGAGCAAGTACACATCAGTCCACCAAAATTTATTTTGAAGCCAACACCAAAAAGAACTAAACGGCAGGTATGTATTCACAGGTATATTCCATGATGTTTCAAAAATACTTGGCAACTTCCACCCATTTAAATCTACATTAAGTCTCTGTAAGATGGGTAAGTACTAGGTCAGGTGTGTCAGGGTAAGCAGTAAGGGTGACGGATCTGTAGGAGCAGTGGAGATGGAGCCTTATTGTTTCATAAATTCAAAAAGGACTCAAGATAGTGATGATAGTATGATTATTCATCTTACAGACAGACTATGGCCCCTACTGTGGTGTCTTGGGTTCTTTCTAACATAAGCCTGTTTCCTTGCCTGGGTTGTACCACATCATGAAGTCTCCTGAAAAGATACCCCCTTAAGAGTGAAACCATCTAGTTTTAAAGCCACAAAATGCTGTTCCTGCGCTTGAACTACGTTGGAGTCTGGGATATAAACTCAGGATATCAACTTTATGAATGTTCAGAGGATCTTGGACTTAGCAAAATAATAACTTATTTGTATAATTCTTTACACCACTTGAAGTAGGTACTTTTAATCCCCTTTCACAGGAAATAAAAAATCATGCCTTCGAATGTGAAAATGACCAGAATCATAGAACTGGCAAATGCTTTAGGTAGAATAAGAACTCTAGTCATCATAGTACCACATGATTTCACTCACTCGTGGAATCTAAAAAATAAATAAGCAAACAAAAAGCAGAATCAAACCTGTAAATACACAGAACAAACTGGTGGTTGCTAGAGGGAAGTGGGTGGGGGCATGGGCAAAATGGGTGAAGGGGAATGAGAGACGCAGGCTTCCAGTTATGGAATGAGTAAGTCACGGGGGTAAAGGGCAGCACAGAGAATAAGTCAGTGATATTGCCGTAGCATGCATGGTCACAGATGGCAACTTGTGGTGAGCGCAGCATAACTTAGAAGTTGAATCGCAATGTTGTACACCTGAAACTAATGTATTGTGTGTCTAGTATACTCAAAAAAGAAAAGGAAGGGAAAGAAAAGAAGAGAACTCTAGTTATTAGCATTAAGATATCATACATGATGTATGTGTGTTTGGCATCAAAAACATAGGATGACAGAAAGAGATCTCTATTAGGATCAGGCAGTTGAAGAAACCAGTTATCTTTTGTTCAAAGTATGTTTAATAAGTATGATATAAAATAAGTTTACAGACACATTTCTAATGTGAATAAAATTGCTTATATTTATTGAGGCACAGGTACCTGTCCCTGGTCCTATTCTAAGAATTTTAATTGTATTAGTGCATTTGATTTTCCTAACAATCTTATGAGGAATGTATTATTATTCCCTCATTTTACTGATAAGAACATTAAAGCATGAGAAACTTCAAACACTTGCCCAGGGGTATAGTGAGTCATCCAGTGGTGGAGTTCAGATTCAGACCTAGGAAGTCTGGTGTTCTTATAACCATATATACTTTATATACTGCCTGTCAGAAGCCCTTGTGTTCTATGAATTGTTACATGAGCTTTATATATTTTGTGAATATATTTATATATTGAGACCTAGTTAAATAAATAAAGATGCCAACAAGATTTAATTTGAAATATTTATTTTCATAACTTATGAGGTCAGAAAACAGGATAGTTATCTTTTGACACATTCCTTGAAGTTCTTCCTAAACATCTGTGATATCCAGTCATTTGAAGGCAGACAGACTCTAGATTTCTTTTTCTGAGACAGCTGTGGACCCCCACAGGTGAGGTGCTAGAGCTGTGTGGCCAATATGGCAACTCTCTGACATTGAGAAAGTGTTGAGTCTTGTTGGAGAATCTGCTGTGTTAACTGTTAAGGCTCAGGTCTCTTCCACAATTACAAAGCAGATACAGCAGATACTGTCATCCTAAAACATCCACTCAGACTCAGGTCATTGGGTGTAGGTTATACTACTACTTGGTTTCCAAACCAAGAATTCTATCAACTTGGCATAATAAGGGATTTGAATAAGTTTTAAAATTTGGGAATGCACTTAACACTGAAAAAAATCCACATGGAAGCAATTTTTTAGTTTATTTTAAATGCAGCTGTCAAAGCAAATATTCATGCATTGATTAGGTTTGGTTATAAACTCTTATCACAAAAATGGCCATTGGACAACTGAATAAAAAGATTTACTTAAAAAATGTATACCAAGCATAGCATAATGGAACGACATGGGACGCCTGGGTGGCTCAGTTGATTGGGCGTCTGACTTTGGCTCAGGTCACAATCTTGCAGTCTATGAGTTTGAGCCCTGCATCGGGCTCTGTGCTGACAGCTTAGAGCCTGGAGTCTGCATCAGATTCTTTGTCCTCCTCTCTCTCTGACCCCTCCCCTCATGCTCTGTCTCCCTGTCTCTTTTAAAATTAAACATTAAAAAAACAAATTAAGACTTAATTTTATAAATCTTGTTAAACACTGTTATAGACTGACTGCAGGGAACAAAGGCGGATGACTGCTTTAGTGTCTCCTACCCAGTGGCATCCACTAATCATGATTTTGAAGGTGGCGAAATTCATTGTTAGACAGATATAATAGAGATTTATTAGATAATCTAAGACTTCCTGGAAGCTCTTAAAACTATCCTAACAAAAGCTCTTATATCATTTGGGGGATCCCTTAAACTGTACTAGAAGAAGGAGGGACATTCTCAATCCCATATTTGGAGATTATTGTCCATCAGACACTTCCTGTATCCTCTCAGAGATCCTCAGGAGCTTAAATTAAACAGAAAGAATACACTTTATATGTTATAACCTCTAAGATATACTGGTATGTGAAAATAGCCTCATACAAAAGCTAGTGAAATAAGTGGAAGTACTAAGTAAAATATGTTATATTTGATTTTATACATATAAATATTTCTGGAAGGAACTAGTAACTGTGCATACGCATTGTGGGGGAAGAGTTAGCAACTAGGTAAACAGGGAACAGAAGTGAGAAGAAGACTTTGAACCTGACCGTTTTGATAATTCTTTAGTCTTTGAACCATACAAATTTGTTACCTATTCAAAAATTAGGTTAAAAGCGATGAAAATGAAAAAATATTCTGAAGGAATAAAAGTGGAAATTTTATTTCTCTCCTACATTTTTGTTTTTTTAAATTAAAACATTTTTTCAGCCTTATTGAAGTATAGTTGACAAAATTATAAGATATTTGAAATGTACAGCAGAATGATTTGTTTGACGTGTGTGTGTGTGTGTGTGTGTATGAGAGAGAGAGACACACACATACACATTGAATGTGAAAGGATTTCCGGCCCCCCCATTGAATTAATACATTCATCACCTTTGCCTGTTTTTTTGGTGAAAACATTTAACATTTCAATTACATAATACAAGGTTATCAATGTGTAAGGTTCCATCAACAAATGAATGCATCAAGAAAATATGGTAAATATATATACAGTGGAGCATCATTCAACCTTAAAAAAGCAGGAAATCCTGTCATTTGTGACAATATGGATGAATGTGGAAGACATGATGCTAAATGAAATAAGTCAAAGAAAGATAAATATTGCATGGTATCACTCATATGTGGAATCAAAAAGAAAAGAAAAAAAAAAAAACGGTCAAACTCACAAAAGAGAGTTGAAAAGTGGTTGCCAGGGGCTAGGAGTGGGGAGAAATAAGAGGAGTTTGGAAAAAAGAGTATAGTAAAATGTGTGACATGATGTATAACATATTTTTTAGTTACTCAAAGCTAAGTTCAGAGGACTTATTCAGGTGCTCCTTCCTCACTATATTGCAGCTTCGTCGACATCCTCGTAATGTGGAGGAGGAGACCAAATATATTGAACTGATGATTGTCAACGATCATCTCATGGTAGGATTTGCTGAATTTGTTGTTTGAACTTGCCTGTGCCTACGAGCAAAACTGGTGGATGCAAAAATATGTTCAGAAGAAACAAGAAACTTGGAAAATTGTGACTTGGAGAAGACATTTATGTGACTGAGTGTATTCGTTAGCCAGTAACAACCTGTAAATTGGAAACATTCTTAAGCAGAAGTAACTAGCAGTATTTTGTGAGGTTCCGAAAATATTTCTTTGACTTACAATTAGTCGGCTCTTTGGATTTGCTTAATTAATATTTTTATATTGAAAAAAATCAGTGAGGTGCCAGTAATGTGACACTTTAGTTTGCAATGTACAACTTTATCCTAATAAAAGAAAAGCAGCTTTTCAATTTCTGACTTGCTCTCCAGCAAACCATATGGAAATGCTTACATACGCAAGAAGTGAAGATTTTAGGAAAGTAACCTGGCAAAACCTCCTTCTTGCTGAGTCATTTATTGAACTCAAAGTTTATATGTTCAACTCACCGGCATGTTGGAATCAGTAGCTTACATTTACAGCACAGCAGTGAATTATAATGTTAATTGTTCTAGGTAACCACAGTTTTAAATTAAACCTGTTCAGTGATGAACATTGCTGATTTTTCTTAATTTCAGGTGTAAGTGCATTTTAATTTACTTTGATTTATTTGAGGGAAAATGTGTTGTTTGTTTGTATATGATTAAATGAACATATTCATCATCTATTCTTGCTAATAATAATTATATCCAGATTAAGTGCTTCTTCTTTGCTTAGGCTGGAACCAAGTTTTATCTTTTTACCTCTTTGAAATCACTGAATGTTACTATTTCCTGAGATTTTTACAAGATTAGAATAAGCTATAAAAACACATATTTGGACATTTTAGGACAGCACAGATTCAGATGTCTCTAGGCAGGTAACACAAATGAAATAAGCCAGGTATAAAACAAAGGAGGAGGGGAGTGAGGCCTGCAGCAAAAGTAAAGTTAAGCAGCCAGTCTAATGGGAGCCACAGCACTTGCTAGTTTTCACCATGGGGGTATGCTAATTTTAAGGGAAGCCAAGATCAGGTTTTATTTCCTGGTTTTTAAAACACTGTTGAGGCCAAACAAAAGGTTTATATCATCTACATCTAGCCTTTAAGCTACCTCTTTGTGACCCTTTAGGACTTTCTTCTCCTTACTGATTAATTTTTTGTAGAAATTGTAAGTTTTTATACATACAGCAGTATTCATGTACTCTTTTCCTGGCTGTCCACCCTATTTATATTTGTATGTCTTGCAATTCATAGACAACTCTCATGTTTTATCATTTTGAGTAACAATTCTGTGACAAAAATAAACCTGTGAAATGGGTAGAATAGGTATTTTTAAGTTTCATCTTGCAGTTGAATAAACTGAGGCCTCAAAATTTTAAGAGCCTTTCCTAAACTACACAACATATAAAGAACTAATTTTCAACTCTTGTTTTTTTGTTTTTTTTTTTTACAGAAAGCTGTAGAGATATTTCAATTATTTTATGTTTTCTCTGCTGAGGTGCTTACTTGCTGATGACTTTGGAAAGCCTTCACTTGTTTGTTTGTTTTTGTTTTCAGTTTAAAAAACATCGGCTTTCAGTTGTACATACCAATACATACGCAAAATCAGTGGTGAACATGGCGGATTTAGTAAGTATCAACTCTATTCAGTATTGCCGTAAAGGAATTTCATCTCCTGATTCCTAATAGAATAGATAATATGGTTCATTTATTTTTGGTGCTGTAAATTGCCCTTCAGGCAAGGTGTCCTCTGTGTCCCTAGTAACTTTGCCGTGGACTCCCTTGATTTTGATCTCTTGCTAGGAAGAGGATAAAAGGAGATGGTCAGAGTTACCCATGGATTTATGCTTGAAATTCTTTTTATAATTTTCACATTGAAAAATAAGAAGTTGAGTCTTAGCCCTTAACAAAGATACTCACGGAGAAACAGTACAGCAATTATTCTATTTTCAAGAGAGGGCCTGGTTGTCTGGGAATAATGCACTAAGTAATCCTACGCTGTTTACTTTCTGAATCTTTTCTTTTTTCTTTTTTTTTTTTTTCTGAATCTTTTCTTGACAAGGCAGTGCTGGTACCTTCTCCGTGAGTTTAATTGGGGCCAATCAGGTTGCATAGAAATGACATTCTTGGGAGTTTTCATTGTTCTTTTCTTTGCTTGGGAAATCCAAGAATGCATGACTTCTTTTGCCAGGGTGCCAGAAAATAGACTCAGGAGGAGCCTTAAATAAGGGTGCAAATATTTGTCAAAAAGTGATCATTTGTTTCTAACAGTGTTCTGTTCTTTGGGAATAAGTTGGTAAACAGTTTGACTCCCTGTTACTCAAGGGAAATGCATATGATTTAGAAAAATAATTATCTGCCTTAAAGACAATGGAGTTTTTTACATTTAACTAAAATGCAAGGGTTTTCATAAAAGTAGATTTATAGTCTTATTCATAAATCATTTACCACATGAATAGCTAGTGTGTTCATTTTGTTAATATACTAGATTTATAAAGATCAACTGAAGACAAGGATAGTATTAGTTGCCATGGAAACCTGGGCAGCTGACAACAAGTTTGCTATATCTGAAAATCCATTGATCACCCTACGTGAGTTTATGAAATACAGGAGGGATTTTATCAAAGAAAAAAGTGATGCAGTTCACCTTTTTTCGTATGTAACTTATGATTTATTATTTTTTTGATTCCATGTTGAATGCTGTATTAATTGTGACTGAGATATATCCTTTCTACTGTATAATGCAATTAGAATTTGACATGGCAGATACATTTGGAAGAAGTTTTAAAGTATAGATTGTTTGAAATTGTAATGAAAATGTAAGAGGTTTAATTTTGAGTTATTTTTATTACTGCATATATATTTGTATTTAATTTTTAAGATATTTTAACCACAGTATTTATTGAGTAAAAATACTGGTAATACTTATAAATTATTCTTAATAGATTAATTATATTCTTTTAAGTTTCTTTCTTTTAGATGTTAATGTTACGTTTGTTTTGGTTCTAAGGGGAGACATTAGTAATTCTGGAGTTTATTTTTAATTTCTCCAACCTATTACAGTTTTTTTGAGGTAATATGCATATGTGATATAATAGCAAATTATGTATTATAGCATATAAAAAATCTGTTATCTGAAGAGCTATTTAAGGAAATTATAAGTGGAAGTAAAAGAGTATATTTTGAGATAACTTTTAAATTTTATACAAGTTTTAATTTACAGAAAAATTACAAGGATACTACAAGGAAATATCTTGTATTCTTTACCCAGATTCATCAGTTATTTACATCTTGCCCCATTTGTTTATGATTTTCTTCCTTCTATCCCTTTTTCTCTCCCTTCTTTCTTTTTTCTCCTTTCATTTAGTTTTCTATCAATTCTTCTTTTCTCTGAACCATTTGAGAGCAAGTTGGAGATACTCACATACTGGGCCTTCACTACTAAATACACATATATTCCCTAAAAATAAAGACATTCTCTTATATCACCAGAGTAAATTACTAAAACTAGAAAATTTAATGGGGATACAATAATTTTAAGTAACCCATAGTCTATATTCAAATTTTTCCAGTTATCTGAATAATGTCTTTGATAGCTAATTCCCTCCCTCTACTCAGGACCCAACCTGGGGTCATGCATTGCAATTAATTGCCCTGTATTTTTAGTCTGATTTAATTTGGGAGATCTCTTCAGCCTTTCTTTGTGTATTTTGAGCTTAACATTTTTGAAGAGTATAGGTCAGTTATTTTATAGAATGTTCCTCCTTGTGGGAATGTCTGATGTTTTCTTATTAAGAGATTCAAGTTACGCATTTTGGTCAGAAATACCACAGAAGTGATTTTTGTATCCTTCTCAGAGTACATCACATTAGTAATTTTTAAAACGGGTATAGTCCTGTTTAAGGTATTATTGTTCATGCGGGGAAACATCCTCACACTTTTTTCTCTGGCTATGTGTGTAAACAGTATTTACATTCCTCGCTTACTCAAGAATATATAGTATAGAAATGTATTTGTGTTGAGAAAATAAGTGTGGTAACTTAATAATGAGAGGTGCAGTGACATTTCAACTGCGAACAGTAAGCATTCTTCATTTCCTTTTCTAAAAGGGGAAGTCAATTTGAGAGTAGCCGGAGCGGGGCAGCTTATATTGGTGGGATTTGCTCGTTGCTGAAAGGAGGAGGCGTGAATGAAGTAGGTGTGAACATCTGTACAATACAAAGTGGTATGATGGCTGAAAATGTTTTCCTAATATTTAAGAGACCTTTTCTCATATTCCACATTCTCTAGATGTTAGATTGTATTGTTAACAACTAATATGCTTACTATAAATGATCAGAGGACAAAGAATAGGAAAATAATGGAAGATCATATTTAATTCTGTTCATGTTCTCCTTAGAATAATCTCCAAATTTAGCTATTTACAGATAACATAGAGAAAATATTTACTTTTACCTTTATTGAAAATAAAACCCTGTTTATTACTTTGGCTGATTTTCTGGAGAATTAAGTAATTCTCTGAAGCACTGGCTTCCTCCCTAACAACGCAGTAGGAAATTTTCTTCCCTCTTCAATATTTGGCCAATTTTTAGAGAAAAAAAATGGAATAAGTTTTCCAAAGAAAACTTTCCTTTGGGTATATGCATAGGGCACTAAGTCTGATGGAAGTGATCTGCAAGAAAAATATAAAATCAGCATATTGAAAAATTATCTTTTATTGGTCTTCTCAAGTTTCTTTTGCCCACAGATCATTACCACTTCCTGTTACTCATGCCATTTGTTTTCTGAAGCCACATTCTTTTTAATTTGGGGAAATTTCAGGAGTGTAAATGGATGGACACACAAAGATAACCAAGTTTCAAGTAATTTACACATTTATTTTTATTATTATCTAAAAGACTGATTTAAGTATATACAGGTATCAAGTTTTTCAGAATGTTACTGGTGAAATTTGGACTCAGAATTAGACTTAAAGTTTCTAAACCCAAAAGTTGGTGATTCTCTGGCATCTAGGCTTCCATATAAGTCTTTATCAAACATGGATTTATTTCTTACAGCTCTTTCCCAAATGCTCAATAGTTCAGCATTAGCTACTGGTTTAACCTCTGCTAAATAAGATTCTTAGAACTTACATATTTCCAATTATATTATGACATCTTTCTATGGCCCATCTTAAATAAAAAATAATTTGTATTTACATGTATTTTGTTTTTGTTTTTCAGTTTGGGAAAACTGATTTAATGGCAGTTACACTTGCCCAGTCATTAGCCCATAATATTGGTATTATCTCAGACAAAACAAAGTTAGCAAGTGGTAAGTTTACCCTTGTGGTTTAGTTGTATGTAAAATAGACTATCGATAAATATTTTAGAGAATGAGATTTTAAATTCAGTTGCTTGATCAACAGAGTTTGGGTAACAGTGTAAGACAGACAGACAGGATATACAACATTTTTGTAAAAAGTAATACAAGACAATATTTATTTACATTGTAGGAGAAAATTTTTCTACGTGTAATAAACATTTAAAACTGTGTGATGATAAATGCATTGTTGAATTTCACCTAAAAATTGTGCTCAGTTTGGTAATTTTAAATGTTCTAGTAGAGAGTCTTAGGCATATAGGTTTAAGGCATACTTCTATTATGGTTTATTTAAAACATGTCTTACTATGGCCACAGACGTAGAATTTGTTTGCCAGGATCACAACTGATAAAGGGTTTAGTAAAATATGGTTCTAGTAAAATATGCTAGGATTACTTTTAAGGAAGAATATGTTTTCTCAAGTAGGTAAAGTAAATTTACCAGGAATGGTCCAACATTATATATTTGGAGTGAATTGATTAGAACCATGTTTATTTTATTAAAAATAAATATAAATGTGATTGTTTATATTAATAACTGTTACAATTTATGAAGTACCCTTTATAAGACAGATAATTGAATGCCGCTATTATCTACATCTAGATATTCATTTAATCAAGATAATCCTGCACAATACCAATTATTAGCCCCATTTTACAGAATAAAGTGAATAGATGTCAAAAGGGTAATGTCTTCAAGATCACACATAAATTAAGTGGCAAGCCCAGGTTTTGAACCCAGGTATTTTAAGCCTTTCTGCTGAACTAGTATGCTATACTGCCTTCTGCCAGCAGCTTTGGTGCAGAGGTTTAAAACTGGACAAGAAATTATAGGAATTGTCATAAGGCACTGTGAAACCAGAATCTTATAGTGGTGCTATTTCATTGGTACAGGATTGTTAAGCCATTAAAAACATTTTTTTAATGTTTATTTATTTTTTTGTAAATAGAGACAGTGTGATCAGAGTGGGGGGTGGTGGGCAGGTGGGCAGAGAGAGAGACACACAGAATCTGAAGCAGGCTCCAGGCTCTGAGCTAGCTGTCAGCACAGAGCCCAATACAGGGCTTGAACTCATGAGCCATGGGATCATGACCTGAGCCAAAGTCGGACTCTTGACTGACTGAGCCACCCAGGCGCCCCTGGGATTGTTAAGCCATTTTAAAGCAAACATCAAGATTTTATTGTCATAAAAATTATATAATCTCAATATGGTCAGAGTAGATTTTTCTTGTTATACTTGCATAGAAAACTTAAAATATCAGGAAAATTAGAAAGTAGGTCTTACTTTTTAGGGGCGCCTGGGTGGCTTAGTCGGTTAGCGTCCAACTTTCGCTTAGGTCATGATCTCGCGGTTTGTGGGTTCGAGCCCCGCATCAGGCTCTGTGCTGACTGCCAGCTCAGAGCCTGGAGCCTGTTTCAGTCTGTTACTCCCTCTCTCTCTGACCCTCCCCTGCTCACGCTGTCTCTCTCTCTCCTAGAAATTAAAAAAAAAAAAAAAAAGAAAGTAGGTATTACTTTTTAAAAGGTATTTATTGAATAAAGTGAAGATAAACTTTTTAAAAATAGGCTCCTCTAATGCATGTATTTTTACTTCATAACAAGGCATGTGTATTCATTTTCTCTTAGGTGAGTGTAAATGTGAGGACACTTGGTCTGGATGCATAATGGGAGACACTGGGTGAGCCAAATCTCTTGCAAAATAACTCACTTTTCCTTTCCTGTTATGCTGTTGTCTTAGGAATATGATACTCAGTAACTTAGTGTGTGGAACCTCACCACAGACGTTAAAAAGAAAATCAGAAGTAGATTTTCTCAATGGCTCTGTATTATAAAATATTTTCACAAAATAGTCTCTTATTTATGAAAACAATTGATGTCAGTTAAAATAGTAGACCGGAGAATTTTTTAGCCTTCAGTCTAGGCTAGAAATGTAAAGAGTGAGGAACATGTTTGTTCTTCATGGCTTACCTACTAATTTTCTTTTGTGTCTTCAATTCTATTTAAATGCGTTTTAAACAGTAATGTGCTAGTAAGCTGATTCTTAAAATCAAAAACAAGAAAAGAGCTTGGATTTATAGCTTTCTCAGATTTTGTGGTGTAAATACTCCTACAATGGCTTATTTCAAGCTACCAATAGGATGTCGCTGAGCAAGGAGTGGGGAAGAGACCTGTACACTTTGCTCTCCTGAGAAAGGTTTTCATTTCTAAACCCTTCACATACTATCAGGTGCCAATCTTTTATTTATGTTTTGTAAATAAATTGTACGACCATTCCTTTCATGTCAAGCTCATCACTACTCCTTACTTTAAACTTTTATCATCTTGAGCTCTTATTATTTTAATATTTCAGATACTCAGGCAACTTTCAGCCTTCCTTTCTCCCCTCCTGAACTCCATTTCCACCATTACTGAAAATGTATAAAGAAAAGAAGACTAAACACATGTATACCATCACCCAGACTAAACAAACAAACAAACAATAAACACCACCTACATAGTTAACTATCCCTTGTGTTCTCTCTTATTGGTGTCCAGCCCCAACCAAAGTAACTACTGTCTTGAATTTGGTTCATATCATTCATTCACAAGCACCTTTTAATACTTTTACTATTTATATGTGTGGGGGGATTAAAGTAGTACATAGCATTGTTTTGCAACTTTTAGTTTATATGATAGAAGTCATATGTAGCCTTCTGTAACTTGCTTTTTTTGATCTTTATAAGATTTATCCATGCTGATAATAGATAGTCCTAGTTCACTGAAAATATATAGCACATATTTCTCCCTTCTCCTCTTCATGTGCGTGAATCTTAATCATTTTCCTGCTTAGAACTTTTGTGAGTCTCTGTTGTCTGAAGAATAAGATTTGAATTTTTTCCACCAATACTTAGAGTGCATAATCTTTCTTCATCCTCATTTATAACCTCATTGTTTACTGCACTTCATGGTCATTGGTTTGCTTATTACCATAATTATACAGGGGTTTCCAGCTTTTTTTTATTTTCTAATGATAATCTTACGTTGATTTCAAGCTTCTTAAAACTTTTGTCACCATTAATGTAATTTCCAGCCTCTTTTGATTCCTTCAGTATATTCTCTTCATCTGGAATTCTCATTTATCTCTAACCACATTTTTAGCCATTTGAGATCTATTATAACTTTAACTCCTGCATTGTAATTTAATTCCATATATCCTTGTACTCACCAATTAGTTTTGAATTTTTAAGGATTACATCTTACACTAGTAGGTATTTTTGTTTGACTTCACACCATCATCTCTTAACACACTTGATTTTCAATAAATATTCATTGGTATTTGAATTTTGAACTCTCAGGAAATGTATGACAAGGAAAATTTTCCTTTTTTACTAAACAGAAAGTACAAAGGTATTTTGAAAAATATCTTAATACATGTATGCATATACATTTCCTTGATCATTTATTTTCCTTGTCATACATTTCCTGAGAGTTCAAAATTCAAATACCAATGAATATTTATTGAAAATCAAGTGTGTTAAGAGATGATGGTGTGAAGTCAAACAAAAATACCTACTAGTGTAAGATGTAATCCTTAAAAATTCAAAACTAATTGGTGAGTACAAGGATATATGGAATTAAATTACAATGCAGGAGTTAAAGTTATAATAGATCTCAAATGGCTAAAAATGTGGTTAGAGATAAATGAGAATTCCAGATGAAGAGAATATACTGAAGGAATCAAAAGAGGCTGGAAATTACATTAATGGTGACAAAAGTTTTAAGAAGCTTGAAATCAACGTAAGATTATCATTAGAAAATCAAAAAAAGCTGGAAACCCCTGTATAATTATGGTAATAAGCAAACCAATGACTATGAAGTGCAGTAAACAATGAGGTTATAAATGATCAAGGAAATGTATATGCATACATGTATTAAGATATTTTTCAAAATACCTTTGTACTTTCTGTTTAGTAAAAAAGGAAATGAGAAAAGTCCTTATCCATAGCTGTGATTTTCCAACAATTTCTAAATTTAAATCTAGAGGTTCTTATCTTTTAAAAGCTTATATTTTATTATTCTGCTTAATTACTAAAAACAAAATTTTATAAACCATCTAAGCATAATATGTAGCATAATTGAATGGCGACATTCAGAAATATATATAGCTGTTTGCACTGAATGCCTTTTGCATCAAATAGATGTGTGCAAGAGAAAAGCTTTTTTTGTAAAACATTCTCTAGCACAGTGCTGTATAAAATTTGGGCTGTGTAAAATCATTTAAAAGTACTAATTATGGACATGTATTTCTGATGGGTACTTTCCCTCTCTTTTCTATTTTCTGAGGTTTCTGTGTACTTCTTAATGTTGGAAAGCATGTTGAAATGAAGACCAGTCCTATTTAAAGATATAAAAATTAAAATTTTAAGAAAGCATTGAATATAATAGACATATTACCCTGCAAATAGATAGATATAGTTGCCCTGCAAAGTACATATAGTACCCTGCAAAAAAGAAGTTTTTGAGAAGAGCCTAGTGAGATTTCGGCTTTCAGATATTTGAAAAGCCCTGGCATGGTAGAGGAGTTAATTTTATTTGATACAGGTAACCACACAGAACTGTGTGTAACAATTATAGGAAGTCAGACATGGAACAGTGAAAGTAAAAACAATCCACAAATTCCTACTGTTCATGTATAGAAAGAGCTTTCCTGTGAGGTGGTGAGTTTCCTGTCACTGCTGAGAGCAGACTAAACCCCCGGTGGGCAGTGGGCAGGAGGCTGGGCAAAGCTGGGGCCCCAGAAGCCTCCTTTGCAGGGTAGAGGCTGAACTAGACTTAGGGTCCAATGCTAGGAGTCCAACACTAAGCATTGTCACTTTTTTCCTTTCCAGTAGGGAGCCATCTCAGGTTTTGACAAGTAGAATGAAAAGGGGTCTTAAAAAAATCCTATTTAAATCCCATAACTCAGACAAAGATATGTAGGATGGATTAGAGGAGAAGGTGATAAAAACATTGGCTAAGGTGTAGGCATTGAAAGGAAAAAAGTAAGTAATATGTGTAGCAAATTTCTCAAGTAAAGAGTTAAGTTCATGACCTATTAGAAAGATGAAGTGAAGGAAAAAAAATAATCCAGATACTGTAAACTCAGGATACCTTTATTTCACATGAAATACTTGAAAAATTACTTTAGGGTGAATAATCATTGTAAATTCCATTGATTGATTCACAAAGCATTAACCTTTGTGCTAGAAATAAGGAGGGATATAAGTGGACATCGTACTTGCAGGCTCGTGGGAAAGACTTTATAAAAACTCCACTATTCTCTTAATTATATTTTCACTTTTATAAAAGTTCAGTGTAAAACAGTTTGAAAAATAGAAATTAAATATTGCTTCTTTTCTCATTATTTGGTAATAGCCATGGTTAATGTGAAAAGACTGCTGGTTAGTATTTTTTTCTCTTTCCATGTTTATTCTTGCTTTATAAAACTCGGGTCTTGCATATGTCATTGTTTATTCATCTTTTACTTCACATATTATATAGTTAGCATTTTTCTGAGTATTTTTCTATACCCTGATTATCAATAACTTCATGGTATTCTATTTTATTAATATATCACGGTTTAGTTAACAGTTTCTTATTTCTATACATTTAGATGATTTTCATAGTATTGGCTATTACAAATTGTGTAATAAATGAATTGTGTAATTTCCAGCAGGAAGTTCCTCCATTCCAGGATCTGTGTACACATAGCTAGTTATTTCCTCAGGAAGAATTTCTTAAAGCAGAATTATCAGATTTAAGGATGTTTCTTATTTTGAAGGTACTGAATATACATTGTCATTGTTCTCTAGCCACATTTCCTTTTCTATTGGTCTTTTATTAATTTTTTTTGGTATACCTTTTTAAAAAATATTTTGACATAAACTTAAGAAAAGTTGCAAGAATAATAACAAGGAACCTCCTCTGAATCTAAAGTTGCTAACTGGTGCGGCATCACCCCCAAGCACTTCAGTGTGCATTCCCCATGGACAAGCCCACCCTCCTACTGAACCGCAGTGCAGCCAAGGAGATCATCTAATTCCTGGCCCTCATTCAAGATTGGCCCTCTATTTAAAAAATGCCACTTTAACAGAGGGTTCAGAATCAAGCATCATGTTTAATTTTTATGTCTCTTAACATCCTTCAGTCTGGAACAGCTCCTCAGTTTTTCTTTGACTTTCAGGACTTTGACACATACACAGATTACAAATCACTTATTTTGTAAGATGTTCTGCAGTTTGGGATCCAGCCCGTTTTAATATTTAAGAAAGACTCATTATGACATAAATTATTCCTAACTCTCTTTGATAGAAAATACAGGTATGTGTGTGTTTCCTTTGAATGTGTATGCTAACAATGAACAAACAGCCCATAGTCACAATTAATCACCAAATGAATAATTTAGAAATGTACTGGTAGAATGAAAGTCTTATGGATTTAACACAAATGTACATAAGTGGAATTTATTCTTTCATTTTTAAGAATAATGTTACAATTTTAACAATGTTCAAGTTTAAGACTAACAAACAGATAAAGGAGACTAAAATTGTACCTAGTTAATGCTTTTCTTCTGTCTTATAGGTATTATCTTCCTAAAAAGTTTACCCAATGTAATATTGAAGAGTATCATGACTTCCTGAATAGTGGAGGTGGTGCCTGCCTTTTCAACAAACCTTCTAAGGTAATAAGTGTGATCAGAGTTATTAGTTACTAATCTTTAATAATAATTAGTAGTTATATTATAATCTATTATAAGCACAAGTTTAGCCAGTGGGTCTTACAAAAGAAGGCTTTCTAACTTGGCTTATATGTACATATGCTAGATATGTGAAATATCTGTATTTTATTTATTTTTAAGTTTAAAAATGTTTATTTGTTTTGGAGAGAGAGAGAACACAAGTCAGGGAGGGGCAGAGAGAGAGAGGGAGACACAGATTTGAAGCAGGCTCCAAGCTGTCAACACAGAGCCCAACACAGGGCTTGAACTCACGAACCATGATATCATGACCTGAGCTGAAGTTGGATGCTTAACCAACTGAGCCACCCAGGCACCCTAAAATATCTTGATTTTATTTTTTTATTTTATTTTATTTTATTAATGTTTATTCATTTTTAAGAGAGAGAGGCAGAGAGAGAGACAGAAAGTAAGCGGGGGAGGAATAGAGAGAGAGGGAGACACAGAATCTGAAGCAGGCTCCAGGGTCTGAGCTGTCAGCATAGAGCCCAATGCAGGCTTGAGCCCATGAATGCGAGATCATGACCTGAGCCAAAGTTGGACGTTAACCAATTGAGCCACCCATGCGCCCCTAAAATATATGCATTTAAAAGTCAGCTTTAATTTTAGGTATTTGAAGCTATTCTGATGTGAATAGAGAGCAGGTAGAAAGACTGTGTTCTTTCTGAAAAATGATTAGCTTACAAAGATGGTTTCATTTGCCTTCTTTCTCATGTTCTTGATCCCTTACTTTTTTGTTTGGATATGTAATTACAACTCATACTAATGGAAAGGGGGGCATTTCTTCCCACATTACTCCCCACCACTGCCTTTCAGAATGAGCAGTATGACTAAAATTACTATTACTTCTCAGTATAAAAACCGAGGCTGCTTAAAGCAGAAAAGGAGAGTCTTTGTGTACTTAGACTTTGTCAGAGGTTTTTCCAATGCTTAGGGCATCTGCTGGTTAATGACTTGAAAGCTGGCCTTCCTCATGAATTTGGAAGACTGCATGCAGTAGAAAGCTTTGCCCTTATTAATTATGTGAACCATTCCGTGCTTCTCTGCACCATAGTGATGAGTGGCATTGCCTTTATAATCATTTTACCTGGTTTCATTCTCTGTCTGTTCCAGTGAAATTTAGGAGGAGTATCATATTGCCTTGAAAAGCAACTTGACAATTGTAAGGCACCTTGCAAAACTTCAGAAGGGATATTTGAACTAAATCCCTGCTGCTGTAAATGAAAAACAATTCAAGCCTCTTTACCAAAATAACTGATTATTCTGAACTCAGAATAAAAGAATAAGTGGGTTTTTCATCTTGATAAGTTTTGGCTCTCAAAGCTGTCTCATTTGTTATGATCCCTTTCAACTGAAAATAGAATCTAAAGATGTGTTGATTATTTTGTAGGAGAGGAGAGAATATTTGAAATCAGGTAGGGGTTTTGTTGTTGTTATTGCTGCTCTTTTTATTCTGTTTTTTTCCACTTTAGTTAGTTAAGAAAGTGTATGTGTGAGGGTGTGTCTGTGATAGGTGTGTGTTCCATTCCATTCTATAACACATAAACTTTGATGAACTTATGAATGAATATTATATAACTGGATATTTTATATCTTACTAATTTTAGTTATCTCCATAAGGTAAGTTATGCTCAAAAGATAACATAATTGATGAAGAGTTAAAAAATAAAATGGTCTCAGGGAGCCTGGGTGACTCAGTTGGTTAAGCGGCCGACTTCAGCTCAGGTCATGATCTCGTGGTTCATGGGTTTGAGCCCCGCATCAGGCTCTGTGCTGACAGCTCAGAGCCTGGAGCCTGCTTCAGATTCTGTGTCTTCCTCCCTCTCTGCTCCTCCTTTACTTTTGCTCTGTCACTGTCTCTCAAAATTAAGTAAACATTAAATAAAATAAAATAAAATAAAATAAAATAAAATAAAATAAAATGGTCTTAAAATATACCCTTGTATAGACCAAAAGTTGCTTCCATCTCTGAGGCAAATTATTATTACTGTTATCTGCAAAACTATGTTAATAGGAGGAGCTCTATTTTATATTAAATGACTCAATGGATTTATTAATTTTTGTAATTGTCTATGAAATAACTTTCTGTTCCACAAAGAAATATAGTTAGTAGGTCTTCACAGATAATTGAACTTGGTTCTCATAACAATTTGTGATGTAGATAGGAAGCTAATTCTATTATTATTCCTGCTTGAAATATTAAGGCCTCTATGCTCAGAATAGACAAGGCATTTGCCCAAGATAAGCCATTTTCCCATCTGTCCCCAAATCCCTTGCTTCCTGTTTGAAATGAAATTTCAGGGGTCAGTCTAACTCAGGGCCAATCAATGGATAGATCATCTTTATTTTGGTGGAATTTACTAGACTCGATATGTATATTACATATGTAAATATAATTAAAGCTGAAATGGAAACAGAAATAGACACTTTTGTTCTAAAGCTCCCAGTTTTAAAATTCTAAAGCTTTCAAGTTGGGGAAAATAAAAATATACTTTGAAATGACTGATAGGTATGTCACATGCATAGGTGTGGCACTTATGGTCCCTCATAAGGTCTTTGATCTTGATTTATCTATATTTTAGTTCCCTTTATGTTTTCATCCCACAGCTTCTTGATCCTCCTGAGTGTGGCAATGGCTTCATTGAAACTGGAGAGGAGTGTGACTGTGGGACTCCTGCAGTAAGTCTTTGGGTGTTTTGATTATTATTATTTTTTAGGTTATTCAGGGTCATTCCATGTCCACACTGAGACATACAGAGCTGGTGTTATATCTGGAAAATTTCTAGGATATATGAAAGAAAGATTATTATTGGGGGAAGGGGCTCTATATGCATTTAATAAAAAATAGCCTGGAAATTTCAGGAAAATGACATGATTTTCTGATGTTTTGCAAATGTTTATATTCCTTAGGAATGTGTCCTTGAAGGAGCAGAATGTTGTAAGAAATGCACCTTGACTCAAGACTCTCAATGCAGCGATGGTCTTTGTTGTAAGAAATGCAAGGTAGATAAATGTTGAGCAATGACTAATTGAAAGAAAAGAGGATGTATTTGATTAAATCATTAAGACTGGATAAATATAATGTAATAACAATAGTCGTGTGTAAGATATATTCAGTGACTAAGTGCCAGTGGGCCCAGGGTCTTGCACCATGTAAGTCAGAGAGCTGGGTCCTGAACCTTGTTGATCTCCTCATTGTGTCTCCCTATCTGCCTCCCTGAGAAGCGTGTACATTATATGAAGCCGGGTGTTCCTAACCTTTGAATGATGTTTTTCCTTTCTTTGTAAAGCCAAGTGGCCGTTCAATAGATTCTTTTTCTCTTGCCACTCTGCTTGGTACATTCCTTGTGTTAGCTGCTGAGAGAGCAAAAGTAAAATTACCATGTTACTTTTAGACATGGTAACACTTCACATGAGAGTTTAGAATGCATCTTTATTCAATGGCATCCTATACCTGTCCCTAAATATTTAAGCCTTAACATCAGGACAAAAAGTTATTTGAGGCTTATCTTTTTCAAATAAATCTATTTTTTTCTCTTCTCATATAAAATCTGGTACAATATTCTACATTATCTCTGAGATTTACTATCCATCTTAGCATGTACTTTTTTTTTTTTTTTTTTAAGCACAGAGAACCTTAGCAGGAGAGGGACTGAGGGAGACATAGAGAGAATGTTAAGCAGGTTCTCTGCTCAGTGTGGAGCCCAATAAGGGGCTCAATCCCATGACTCTGGGATCATGACCTGAGCTGAAATCAAAAGTCAGACATTCCACTGATTGAGCCACCTACGTGCGACCAGCATGTACATTTTATGGAGGCAGTGCCTGGGATTTACCCAGTAACTGCCACAAGTTCTTAGTAAATATTTGTTGAATAAATAAATAAGTACAACACTGTCTTATTAATTATTTGCTGATAGACTAAATTTAGTCTAATGAGTTAAGGGAGTGGGGGATGCAAGCCTATTGTATTAAGTATCTACTGTGTGCTGGCGATTGTGCTAAGCACCTTTATCTCATATCACTGTGTGTCTGGGTTTCTCAACCCTGGCACTATTGACATTTTTGGGTGGATAATTTTTTTTTGAGAGTGTGTCTTGTGTACTGTAAGTTATTTAGCAACATCCCTGACTTCTACCCGTTAGATACAAACACCACGCCTCCCAGCCATGACAACCAAAAATATTTCTAGACATTGCCACATGCCCCATTGGGGGTAGGATCACTGCTGGTTGAGACTGTTGTCTTAGATAATGCTTACAACCGCACTTTTGGGAAAAGCGTCCTTACCCTTATTTTTCCAGTTGAGCAATCCTGGTCTCAAGGAAGTGATAGAACCTGCATATGCTCACTCAGCTATTAAGGAATAGATGTGAAGTTACATCTCAGATCTGCTGGCAGCATCTGTGTTGTTTCCACTTTATCACTATGTCTCTGGCAGCTTTTTAAGACAAGTGAGGCACTGGCAGAGATCTCTGAAAGCGCTTTCTAAAAAAGGAAGATAAAATCAAGTATGAAACAGACGTTTTTAAATTTGGGTTGTGTCGACTGTGTAATCTGTCAGCTTCTCCAACTGCCATCACAGTGAGTCCCCAATCATTTATTTCAATCTTCGACGTTTTAAGTCTGCCCATTTATAAAATACCATTTTTATTTTGAAGTGTAGAATTAGGGTCTTTGTGATATGAACATTTCAAGGAACAAAGATAAAATAATAGAATTACAGTGTATACAGTTAAATGTCATATCATACAAAGGAAGCTATAGCTGTATCAGTCAAGTAAGAGCTTTTTGCCACTTTGTCTCCCCCGCACCTCCCACTCTTCCTCCCACGCTAAACTCCTGGAGGAGCCAGAGGCAGGATAGTGAATGGAGGAGGGAGATTAGAAAAACGGGATGAGAAGTCCTGTGTATCTCGATTTTTCTGTATGGATTTATGATGAAGTATCTATAAGTCAGAGTTGGCAAACATTTTGCATAAAGGGGCAAGTAGTAACTAGTTTATGCTTTGTGGGTCATAAGCTCTCTGTCTCAGTTACTCAACTCTGCCTTTGAGAGCAGCCATTGAAAACACAGAAATAAAGGGTGACTGGGTGGCTCAGTCTGATTAAGTGTCCAACTCTTGGACCTCAGGTCATGATCTCATGGTTTCATGAGTTCAAACCCTGCTTTGGGCGCTGTGCTGACAGGGTGTAGCCTGCTTAGGATTCTCTCTCTTCTTCTCTCTTTCTGCCTCTTCCCCACTCACACTGTCTCCTCTCTCAGAATAAATAAATAAACTTTTAAAAAATTTTAGTAAAAAAATACAGAAACAAATCAGCATGGCTCTATTCCATTAAAATTTTATTTATAAAAACGTATGGCCAGCCACTTTTTGTCCTCAAGCAATAATGTGCCAACCCCTGCTCTGTAACATTGCGCATTGACTTGTTATTTTTCTTTACTCATTAGTAATTTCCAAGAGGGCAGGAACTTGGGTCACTTTGCCTACTGCATATCCCAGCACTTAGAGCAAGCTGTCCTTCACTGGGCTTTCTTTCAGAAGTTTCTTGGCAGTTCTAGAACATTTACACTCTCATATAAACTCCATCTTAAATCTGCTTATATTTCTATCTGAGATGTTCTAAAATTAAGGCTTACTTAACCCAATCCCAAGAAATTGGAAGGACTAGAACCAGAGTATATGAATTTAAATTATCTTGCTGATTTCCTTATTTTCATGGCCTATTTACTCCCACTAAAATGTGAGTTCCTTGCAAGCAGGATTCTTATGGTTTTTTCCTCCACTGAATCCCCAGTGACTAGAAAGTGCCTGGCACATTTTAAGTGCCTAGTAAATACTTGGTAAATGAATGAATACAAATTTTGTTTGGATCTTCTAAAAAAATATGTGTTGAAATTCTGAATGGAGTGGGCCATTCATATTCTAGGAATAATAGAAAACTCAGGTGCCTGGAGGGTTGTAAGCAAGGCAGAGAAAATGGAAGTTAGTGGGGGTGGGAGGGGCCTACATAAAGTGTGTCTGTGTGAGTAGACATAAAAGCATAGAATTTATTAGCGTTTTGGAGAGAGAGAGAATGGTTTGGAAGAAGAAAGGAGGAGGATGACTTTGTGTATCTGTTTGTTTTGTTAGGATAAAGACTCCAGCAGTTTATAAATTCAGTAAGCTTAAAATTTTATTTGTAACCCCTACACTTACGAGAAATATTTCAGGTAGTTGAAAATAGACAAAAGAAAAAAAAAAAAAACAGAGGAAAGACTCTTCCCATATACAGGTGTACAAATAATAGAAACATTAGACAAGAATAAAAGACCAAACCATACATCTATATAAAACTGAGGCAGGAGATAAAGGACAGGATGGGAGGATATAGCTTTGCCAAAAAATCTAACTTTTGCAATTCAGCCTAGAATGTAACATTCAGATTTTTGGCAGATAAGGCAAAGAAGAGTAATGTGATGAAGGTGCCAGAAAGAAATGAAGAGGAAAGTGTAAATCTAAAACCTTTTTGGGAGGAAGAACTAGTAGAATTTGGACTGACTTATACTTCTGGGGAGAAGTACCATCAAGATGTACCCTATTTTAGTAGATATTGTAAGACTTCTGTGTGATGAGTATGTAGATTCTGTCACACAAGAGAAACTCTCTGAAAACTTAATAAATGAATGTTTCATTCAGTAACCGTGGTTTTCACAGACTACCATCTTAAAACAGTTTAAAATATTCTTATCCAAAAATACTCATTTTGCTTTTTGTTTTTAAGATTATAGATACCGTGAGAGATTTTTTCTTCGACAGTTTTACACACTGATTTTTGTTCATTTTAGTTTCAGCCTATGGGGACTGTGTGCCGAGAAGCAGTAAATGATTGCGATATTCGTGAAACATGCTCAGGAAATTCAAGCCAGGTAATTTACAGAACCATTACTCCAAACTTAATGGGGAAAAAGCAAGGATAGCTTTAGTGCCCTGGCCCCCAGACAAAACGTAAAGGGACATGATGTTGTGTCTTTTCCACGTCAGTTCTCATTCTCTGTTTACTTCCTGGAAATTTAGGTTTCCATGATCAAAGCTTGAGCAGATGTTCAGCATAATTTTATCTTAATGTTGAACTAACCTAAGACTGCATTCATGCCCTAACTATTTTATTTTTGTTTTAAGGAAAGAGTGAGAGGCATTTGCTTTTTTGTCTATTTTTCTCTTCAGCTGGTTGAGACAGGAGCCAGCCACAGCAAAGAGACCCATAGAGCATTGGGTTGTGAGAAGGAGTCTGTTCTGATCTTGTTGATCTGAGACTACCTGCATCACCCCACCCATTAATAACTGTTCTCGAATTTAGTGTCATGTAGCTGTAAATGGGGAAGATGGGGGAGCTGATAAACTTCGGTGAGAGTTCACAGATTTCATGTGGTCCTTGTATATACATGGTCACATGGTCTTCACTTGGCATGGTGGTGCGGGACTGTAAAAATGATCATGCGGGCTGAAGTCATGTAAAGTCATCTTAACGGTCAGCGGAGGAAATGACAGTTGTTCTGTGATCCTTAAAAAATGTCAGCCGACTCTTGGTTTTAAGTGAATAGGGAAATGAAAAAATAAACCAACATTTATTTAGCACACTAAATTAAAACAGAAACATTGAGAATTAAAAGCTTTTTTTTTTGTAAAATACTTATCAGGAGTAGTTTGAGTTGTGCATGCCTTCTGTTCAGAAACCTTAAGACCCATAGTAAGTACACCTTCTATGCCTTGTTCAGTCATCAGACTCCCTTCTAAATTTGGATCAGCTTACGACATTTTATCCTTTGTACTTTCAATATCATAAATATCTCCAGGAGATGTGAAGATGTGAATGTGAGGTTGATTTATTTTGTTGTTCTTTTGCTTTTGTTTGTTTGTTTTTGTTTTTGTTTTTTGTCAAACAGCAGTGTCAGTATTCTTGGTGATTTTTTTTTTTCTGCAACTCAATTTACATTTGATTTGAATTTCACTTCTAGGGTCATCGTTTTTCATTGCTTTTCTGCACTTTCATCTTTGCTGGCCAGTTCCCTCTGACAGTTATCCAATTTTATAAAATGTCACGTGACCACAGACAGAGAGGTGGCACAGCCACACCCTTTGTTGTCTGTGCATGCACTAAATGCATACAGGCAACCACCAGTCCCTGGCGGACCTTGCAAGAAGTGACAGGATAGACCACTGACTGTGATGGGCAGCTGCCATATAGTTAGTGATCATGGACTAATGAGCTAGCAGCTCAGTTTGTGCTTTATGCAATTACTCACAGTCAATATGCTGTAGTAACTCAAATTGGAACTGTGTCATTGAGGTACTGCTGTCATTAACAAAACCGTGGGGACTGAAATTCATGTATATTGGAGCCATGCAAAACAAGGACAGCCTACATATTTTTCTTCTACAGAAGAAGGATTCAATAGTGGTAAACCTGCATTAATCATTAAAAATGTTTTATTTTAAAGGTAGTCATCCTAAGAGAGTAAAGATCTTTCGTAGAAAAAAGTATTTTCTTTTCTTACTATCTGATTAGCATTGTTTTTCTAAGTTTACACGTAGTGATGATGAGGATACAATTAATGATTACCTCATATGTTCCTGGAGGGAGAGTATATTAGAGCAACTTCTTTGGAAATAGAATAAGCAGGAGTTTTAAAAAAAAGAATCCCAAATCCAAAGATGGCATATAATGATGCTCTTGTTGAATTAGTTGTAACAGCATAAACTGGGGATAATTATAAGTGAATATTGTAGTACAGTGGTTATATGGTTTGTTAGCACAATGCATTGTACTACAGCTATTAAAGATATTCTCTACAAAAAAGCTTATTATGACGTGAGGAAATTCATATGATGAAAAAATAGAAGGAAGAAGCCAAATATAAGATATTATCTATAACTTAATTTATATACCTGTGTTTAAAAAATCAAATTTGGGGGGCACCTGGGTGTCTTAGTTCGTTAAGCATCCGACTCTCGATTTTGGCTCAGGTCATCATCTCACAGTTTGTGACTTTGAGCCCTGCGTTGAGCTCTGAGCTGACATTGTGGAGCCTGCTTGGGGTTTTCTGTCTCCCATTTTCTTTCTGCCCCTGCCCCACTCTCACACTTGGTCTCTCTCAAAAATAAATAAACAAACAAACAAACAAACAAACAAACAAAAATAAAGTAAATAGAAAATAAAGTTTTGTAGAAAAATGTAAAGAAAATACCATAAAATAAAAAATTGTCTCTGGGTGGTGGGAACACTAGAGACTCTTTTTGTGTTTTGACTTTTCTTAACTTTTCTCAAGTGATTGTATAATTATTATAAATAGTAAAAAATGTGTAATAAATTTCAAATTACTGTTTATAGCCACACAATAATGCTTTACAATTTTCTGCAATTGCTGTAAGGGAAAACCAGGCTATAAAATAGCATGTTTTTTCTAATGTGCACAAGGTGGACTTCTGCTCAAGGTGCATTTTAAGAGTAAGGGCTGTGGTGCTTCTCATGGTAAAAAAGAGGAAACTAGCTATTGCTCCATTTATGTTGGCCTCCTCCTTGCTTTTGTTTTGCACTCTCGTTTTTCTTACTCTAAGGAATGATGTATTTGTATAAAGCAAGATGCTCTGAAATGTTGGGGTTGGTTGAATCACTGCTGTGAGTTCTTTTTATTTGCTACTATGTAATCAACTGTTTTTGCCTCTGGTAGATCCGTATTTTTAGGGGAAAGTACACCAGTTGTTGTGTTTCTTTTTGCTTTCTCTTGATCTTTATTGCTTTTATGTTCAGATGTTTTAAGAGACTTGCCCATATTATCAGACTTTTATTTATTTATTTTTTTAATGAAAATTTTACAGGGAGTTCAGCCTGATATTTTGCTGTGCGCTTGGTTCACAGTTCTGTTTTCATTTCCTAGTGTGCCCCAAATATTCATAAAATGGATGGATATTCATGTGATGGTATTCAGGTAGGTTACTTCATCTTTACCTAAGTCTTTCATGTGTGCCATCATGAAAGAAATACTGAAATCTAATCAGAATAGGAAAATCAGTTTAAATGGTTTGTAATTCATTCTGAAGATAAAAGGCTTTATAATACCCATCTACTAGCTTTCCCAGTTGTATTTTCTTTTTCAGTGATCCAACATAAGCAGAAACTGCATCATTAATAGGTATGCTTTTCCATTTTAGGGGATTTGCTTTGGAGGAAGGTGTAAAACCAGGGATAGACAATGCAAATACATCTGGGGGCAAAGTAAGTAAATAGCGTGGCTTGACTGTTTTCACAGTATTATGTCAGACCACATGACACGTGGGCTGGAAGTAAGTTTTCTACCACCTTGTGACTGGGGGATTCTCACTGCGAGTCTTGGAAGGGACACTTTCATGGAAATTAGAGAAGAGCATCTCCTTTGAAAAGACATCGGGCTTGTTGGCTGTGCCTTTGGACAAGAAAGAAGGTGCTTTTGCTGCCAGGCAGGTGAAGTCCACCCCAGAGTGTGCAGCCTGGAGAATAGAACAAACCTGGATTTGAGCTCCGCTTACATTTCCCTCAGCTGAATGTCCTGAAGCAAAACCTATACAGACATATGGAATGGACATGGACCCTGGATAGGGTCACCCTTGGCTTAGCACTGTAGCAGTTTGGCTAGTGTGGCTTTTTCTTCCTCAACTCTCTCTCTGAAAATTACAGGGGACATTCTGCTGAGGTAGCTCTGCAGTGTCAGAAAAAATTTTCAGTGTTACTGCTCTCAAAGTTTGTCCGATATTCTCAGGGGAACCTAACATTGATTTCTTTTTTTTTTTTTAATTTTTTTTTTTTTATTTATTATTTCTAGGGGAGAGAGAGAGAGAGACAGCGTGAGCAGGGACGGGTCAGAGAGAGAGGGAGTTACAGACTGAAACAGGCTCCAGGCTCTGAGCTGGCAGTCAGCACAGAGCCCGACGTGGGGCTCGAGCCCACGAACCGCGAGATCATGACCTAAGCGAAAGTCAGACACTTAACCGACTAAGCCACCCAGGCGCCCCAACATTGATTTCTAAAACATATTATTTAAATTATATTTTCATTTAAGTGTGTATTTAAAGGTTGTGCCATTTTTTCCCCAGTGTTACTGGCCCTTTTGAAAGCAGTTTTTGCTGGAAACTCCTTCAGAAGACAGTTTGTATTAGAAAGCAAGCTCTAAAGATAATGCTAATCTTTACTTGTCACAAATAGTGGCTGCATTCTTTCTGGGAGGGGTAGTGTGTGCAGGTTTGCACTCTAAACAAAGAGTTACAGTTTGTTTCCCGTTAAAAATGGTCCTGAAACTAAGACTACTCTGTATGTTAACTAATTTTAATTTAGATTAAAAAATAAAATTAAAAATAAAAAAATAAAATATACACAAACAGTAATCATTTGGTTAGTTTGCAAAAGTCATTTTTGATCTCATTCCAGGACAATTCCAGCAGCCAGCCCTGGCTTTAGCAAAATTAAAGTTTTGTAATGCTGACATTGTTTAAAATGTTTTTTGGCACTTATACATTTAGGATGAGTTCAGTCTTATCTAGAAACAGAATAAAATTAAGGTGTTTTTTGATAGTTGTTAAGAATTAGAAAACAAGGTAGAAATTATAATGTTTTTTGAATCTTTAATTTTAGTGCAGAATTATTTTAACAAAAACTCACCATTATGATTAATAAAAATTGCCCTATGAAAAATTTGTGCTTTGTATTTGGTACTGAGGTTAAAGTGTGGAGCATTTATTCCAGGAACCATTTGGTAGCATCTTCTCTAATTATTGGCCAAATTCTGAGGAATGTTGTTCTTGGAACCTACAGCCTCAACTCTATCAAAGATAGATATAAATTGGTTTTCCAAATTTCCAGTGAGCAGTCATGAAGAATGTAGCTGAGTCATGGATGTCTGTGGTAAAGGAAAGCTCTGGAGAGCCATGGGTATAGTTTCTGGAACTGGCCACATTGCCATGAAGAGTCCTTAAGTGGCACCTTTCCCTCACTGCAAACCATTTGAGCAGCTCACGTGTTCTATCCCTCACTGATAGAAAACTCTATTCTGCTTCAGAGGTGATGGCATCAGACAAATACTGCTATGAGAAACTAAATATTGAAGGAACGGAGAAGGGAAACTGTGGGAAAGACAAAGACACGTGGATACAGTGCAACAAACGGTGAGATGACGTTTGCCCAGAGTTTATCCCTTAGTTAATCACAAGTGTTACTTTCAGCATTTCATTTCCTCTTCCCTGCATCCTCCAGAGGATTCTGTTGTCTGCTCACCTCATCTTTTCACTGCATCCCAGCACCACCTTACAGAAGACTCTCGAATCTTAACATGTATGCTGGCCTCTCCCCAGAGGCCCAGGTCACACTTGCAGCTGCCTCAGGACTTTCTCACCTATAAGGCACCTGCTAGCATCTCAAAAACAACAAAAATTAATGCCACCAGAATACATACTCAGTTAACTGGCTCTGTCTTTTTGAAACCACTATATTTGTCAGAGGTCATCATAACCACTGTCCTTCAGTTTAGAAGCCTCACAATGGTCCTTGGTACCACCCTCCCTCTGACACATGGTCCAGATGCCAAATCATGGCCATTCTTCCCTTTTACTCCCCCACCATTTGTCTTTATTTCATCTTTTCATTTCCTTTCCTATTGCCCCAACTAAAACCTATGTTAACTCTTCAAATATTACAAAGGCCACTTAACAGTGTTTTAAGCCAGGAATCTCTAGCATGCTGTGTTCTGCTTTTCTACTGAGGGGCATCTGGGTGGCTCAGTTAGTTAAGTGTCTTTCTCATAGTTTTGGTTCAGGTCGTAATCTCACGATTCGTGAGTTTGAACCCTGCATCAGGCTGTGCACTGCATTTGCAGAGCCTGCTTGGGATTCTCTCTCTCCCTTTCTCTCTGCCCCTCCCCTACCTCTCTCAACACTTTATGAATTGTTTCTGGGTTTATTCTAGAAATAAATCATTTCTGGGTGCCTGGGTGGCCCAGTCCAGTCACTTAAACATTCAATTCTTGATTTTGGCTCAGGTTATGATCTCACAGTTTGTGGGTTCGAGTTCCACGTCAAGCTCTGTGCTGACAGCATGGAGCCTGCTTAGAATTCTCTCCCTCTCTCTCTGTCCCTGTCCTGCTCGTGCTCTCTCTTTCCCCCTCTCCTAAAATAGATAAACAAACTTAACAAAAAGTCATTTCCCTCTTCTCTGAATTTGCACGGCCTTTTGTTCTATTATTGTGGCCCTTGTACCAGCCTCTCTGTTTTACTGTGGTTTATGTGTGTAATTCTCTTCTCACCCAGAATGTATTTCCTTGACTGTGTCTTTTTTCTCTATATACCCTAACGTACTTTGTAAGCTCCGTGCATATAAATAATACTTATAAAAATGTTGACCATCTTTTCTATGTTAAGAAAGGATTTTTGTTTATGATAGATACAATAAAATGAAATAACTTTTAAAAATTATTTTTAAGAATAAATTAATACATTTTTCTATGTTAGTGGTAGATATAATTTCTAATTTTCCTCTTTTCCCTACCTGATAAATCCTAATATTTCCATATGTAATCTTGCTAGACTACTAATCATTCTTGACAAGATATTTATCAGTATGTTTTTATCATTTTGTATATTAGTAATTAAAATGTTCTAGATACATAAAATATGTCTGATGGTATTTTATACCGGTGCAAATATTTTACAAGTTATGTTATTATATGTGGCAGTTGGGGAAATAGTGGAATATATTGAAAAAGGGATCATGAGTGTGTGTGTGTGTGTGTGTGTGTGTGTGCGCGCGCGCTATATTTAGATATAGACACATACCCCCCCAACACACACACACATAATTCTTCTTTAATTTTGGGGCAACAGGCTGAAGAAAGAGCTGTATTCCAAAAGAATACTCATCCAAAGGTCATTTATTCATTTACCAAATATTAAAAAATGTTTTAGCATATCCACGTATGTTCTAGGGAAAGAGATTCTGATCTAAAAGAAGTCTATTTGATGGGTAATTTCTTTTATACAAATACTTGAACTAATGGACCGTAAAGGAAAAGCCAGAACGCAGTTGGGATTTTGGTGCACTAATAAGAGTTTCAGAGAAGACACTTTTTAAAATGGGAGGCAAAGTAATTTGGGCTTATTTAGCTTGTAGCTTAAGCAAATAAAATATAGTTGATGAAAAACAAATGTTAAAATGAGGGAAGATTATTGTTCTAACTATACGTGGTTTGTTCTCTCTTTGGAGAAAGAAGTAAAGAATTGGTATCTTTTAAAACAGGGATGTGCTTTGTGGTTACCTTTTGTGCACCAATATTGGTAATATCCCAAGGCTTGGAGAACTTGATGGTGAAATCACATCTACTTTGGTTGTGCAGCAGGGAAGAACATTAAACTGCAGGTAATGTTCTACCTCTTTCATTAGAATACTGGTCATCTTATTTTTGAGGACTGTCACGTAGAATCGATTCTGTTTTCAGGTTCCATGCATGTTAGCAAGCCAACATGGAATTTAGCCCAGAGAGGTGACTGAGTAAGTCCTGACACAAGAGGGTTGAAAAGAAGATATGAATTAGTTGACTGTGGTTGCTGGAGTTATGTTTAATGGGTCAGTAATACCTTGGCAGGATTTGGTTTGCATTTCATTCCTATTAAGGAAAATGAGTGAGGACTCCTGGGTAAAATCAGTGGATTAAATATATGTATCTTCTTTTACTTCCCTCTGAAATCCCACTAAAGTGACTGTACCTGGATCTTTTTTAGAATTCATGTATCTGCAGGGAGGCAGAGAAAGGGAGAGAAGAAAACAGCAACAAAATTTTGGAGCATGGAAAGCAAATGGATGTGTGGCAAATAGTTGTCAAAACTAGGAAAGCTGAATTCCTAAGTCAGTAATGGGGAAAACTGAGAGCTAACCCAGTATATAAAGTCAGTTCCCAAAAGGCTTATAAATTGGTAGCATCATATACTTCTGCAAGAAGGAGTAAAGGATTTGGGGCAAGGAAGAGCTAAAATAAAGAAGATAGTTGAAAGTCTGCTAACAAATTACTTCCTGACTCATCTAACTGGGATGACCCAGTTAGACTCACCCTCCCAATGAAGATTTGAGCTTTACATTCTGCAGATAACAAAGTGGGTTTCCCAACTGAAGGATAGCTAGTAATGTTGATATCAGGGTGTATGGAAGTGATCTAGCTTCATTGATGTTCAGCTAGAAAGCCCTAAAATTTCCTATCGTTTATCTGATTTCCTAACTCAAATATGAGCAGTTTATCAGACACGTGAAGAAAGTCTCTAACACACATACACAGAGAGATAAAAACCGTGAGAAAAAAAGGCACCTGTCAATATTTATATGAGATAAGATATCTCTGTCATGAAACCAGAATAGAGTGCTATTTAATGAAGAGCAGACATGCCTGGGTAGCTCAGTCAATTGAGCATCCAACTCGATGCCAGAGTCGTAGATTTGAGCCCTGTTTCAGACTCCATGTTGAATGTGGAGCCTGCTTAAGATTCCCTCTCTTTCTCCCCCTGTACATTTACCCAGCTCTTTCTCACTCTCACCCTCTCTGAAAATAGAAAAAAATTAAAAAGAATGAAGAGCATCCATAGAAATAACGTGCTCTTGGAAATTTTAAAATAGGGAGGTAGGAATTAAACTCAGTAGTTGAAATTATCTCCCAGAAAGTAGGGCTAAAGCAGCAGAGGAATGGAACATAGAGAAAACCTCACCAAGTTGGAATAGAAATGATGAACACAGAAAATAGCAGGGAGGAAATTGTCAGTGAGTGACTTTGATTGTCTACAACGAATAGACTTGAGTTTCTTCATTGACAGGTTCACCAAGTGCCAAATACACTGAGTGAAATTAGGGGCACATTTAAACATATCACTATGAAATCTCACAACATTAGGATAAAGAAAAGAATCCCAAGTGTTTCTGGGGGATAGGGGAAGGGTCAGACTTAAGATCTTATTAACAGGAGCCCTGGGAACCAGAAGACAATGGAGAACATGGTTTTCAAACTCAGTTATGTACCCAGGCAAGACATCAATCATGTGTGAAAATAGAAAATTAGAGACACTTTTAGGTGTTCAAGATGCCCCCCAATTTATTCCCCTGTACCATTTCTCAGGAAGCTATGGGAAATTGTACTCCACCAAAATGAAAGAGTAAACTAAGAGAAAGGCCGGGCATGTAGGAAACAAAACACCCAGCAAGAAGACAAGGCAATCCTACAGCAGATGGTGAGGGGACATCCACGGGTTACAGTTTTCCACAAGGTACAGCAGACAACCAGATCATACAGGAACAGGGCACACTCCTGATAGAAACTCCAGGAGAGATTTCTACAGGAAGGTGAACTGATGCTCAGACGCATCTTGAGTACGGATTTGGGGTCAGCAGAGTTTGATCAGTTTTACGTTAGTGACAGATTCTTAGAAAAGTAGGCAAAAAAGACAACAAATAAGAGACTTGCTAATCTGAGGGAAGATGAAAAGTCGCACAGGAAAAGGAAAGGTTTAATTATGGCACACTGTATCACTCAACTGAATAACATTTACATAGTCATAATGTGCCCTTTTATTATTGATTTAACTATTCATTAAACAAAACTTATGATGGGGTACAGGAGAAAGACATAAATTTTCAAATTCCATAGAGGGAAGTTGGTTGATAATATTTAGAAAAATAAAAAATAGTAACACTCATTATTTAAACATATGTGCATAAATAACAAATGAATCAATTAAAAGTAGAAAGTAGTTTCTTCCAAGGAGGAATATATGATGGTGGAGAGAGCATTGACCCACTTTATTGCATTTAAAAAACTGATTTATCTGATTGACTCTTTAAACTATATGCACATGACATTTTGATAAAAATAAATAAAAAGAGTGGAGATTCATGTGCTGGCATTGACATGGCACCATTTGAATAAATCAATTATGAATATACCTCATTCTGATTTTTAAAAAATTTCTATGTAACATTTAGGCTTGCTCTATTGAATAGTGAAGTTATAATATAAATTAGCAACCTTCTTGGGAAATGTATAGCCAAACCATTTCTCATGCTTGTTTGAAACCTGTTTGAAATCTTGAAACCTACTTACCTACCAAATCAAATCCTAGCAATAATGGCTCACTTGACTTGTACATGATAGCCAAGGCAAAATGATAAAGCTACTTCAATTCAGGCCTTTATATAATAATTATATTTAAATTCTAAAATATGTCAGTATCTCAAGAGCATTGGATCAAAAGATTCAATTGCTTTCTTCATTTAAAGGAAGAAAATGCTTATGCTGTTGGTTTTTATTAGCTAATGAGTAGAAAATAAAGAAGGTAGTATTACCTGTGTTTTAGTTTTGTAAAGCAGATTCTCAAAATAAATGTGACTTAATGGATCTCATTTTCTTTTTGCTTCCTGTTTTTAGTGGTGGGCATGTGAAACTTGAGGAAGATGTAGATCTTGGCTATGTGGAAGACGGGACGCCTTGTGGTCCCCAAATGATGTGTTTAGAACACAGGTGTCTTCCTGTGGCTTCCTTCAACTTTAGTACTTGCTTAAGCAATAAAGAAGGCACTGTTTGTTCAGGAAATGGAGTAAGTATTTAGTACCTTGCCATAGGGAAACTCATCTATTCTTTTATATCACAGAAATAGATATGATCCTAACCTGCTTATTTTGTAAAAATGGAAAATATGCATTCCCATGTTTCTAGCTGGCATGTAAACAGTTATTTGGTCTTGGTCATTGGAATATTTCTGTTGTGTAATCTGTGCAAGTCTGGGAATAAGAAAAAGTATAGTTTTCCTAACCAAATTCTTCTATTTTTCTTTTTTATCACATTTAATGTGATCTCATGTAATGGAAGTAGAATGGCCAGTTTTCTACAAGTGATCTGGGAGAGAAATTTTAATAAACTGTAATGGGATTTTTTAAAAAGGGTGTAAGATCAGGATCATTGGCCACAATATTTAACAATTGGTATTGTTCAGGCACTAAGCAATTAGAACAAATCATAAGTACCTGCTGTGGCCACACCAAGTGTGTATCAGCTGAGGATAACTCCTTGAATAAAAACTGAATAATTCGGGGAAATGTTTATCAACAAATCAATAGAAATAATGGCATTGTATAAAAGACTACATTTTATTCTTTCTGTCATATATCTGATAATGTCAGTCCTAGATAACAAAGTTTGTAGGTTAGATAAACATGCTCTATTAGTGATGATAGTTTTGTCATTTTCAATTAGGAATTCCTATACTAATAAAATAATTTTTACTTCTTTCTTTTGGCATGTACTGTGATTTTCTTTCTCCCCTCACCAGATTCTTTGCTTGAACTGGTCATATTATCCAGTTGAGGTAAAGGATCCCTGTCCTGAAATTGTAAGCCTTTAATCCCAGTCATTCCATGTAGATCCTCAGGGGTGTGCCAAGAAGTTTCTTAGGGAGGCTTTACTAGTAACTCTTTGCCAAAGGATAGGTATTCTTATGGCATATGAAAGTGGAGAAGACATGTAGTAAGTAGTTCTGCTCCTGTAGAGGAGTCTGCTAAGTCTTCTTTCTTTAATAAGTAAGAAGATGTTAGTGGAAATGCTTTTTGGGAAGATAGGGCAAAAACATTGGAATTATTTCTTGTTCATTCATGCTAATGACAACAATGTCTTCTTCACCTAGAATTCCTGACCTTTTCTTTGGAAGAAAGGAACTTTTGTATTGGATAGTTGGCAAATGATTGTTATTCTGCTTAGTTTTAAAAGTCTCCCTGCTAGAAATTTTTTTAAATAAAAAAAATAAAAACCTCCCTCCTATAAAATTTAAGTTAATGAAATTCAAAACAGTAATTTGATTGATTTCTTTTTGAACTGTAAACTCCTATTCCCCTTTAAAATTCATTATTCCCTTTGGGTCTAACTGCTGATCTCTAGAAAATATTATTTTGGATACTTGATTGAGAAATAAGGTAATTAGTGTGAAGAAGAAAGTACCAATAATTTTTCAGCACCATCAAATTCTAGGCATAAAGCAGTTAGAAATCAGTGTTTATTTTTCATGCCATTGTATCAGAGTTGACGTTTCCTCTGTATTGATCATGGATTTCAGGTTTGCAGTAATGAGCTTAAGTGTGTGTGTAACAGACACTGGGTGGGTGCAGACTGCAGTACTTACTTCCCTCACAATGAAGACTCCAAGACTGGCATTACTCTGTCTGGCAATGGTAGGTACTGGATTTGGTGCCAATGCATCATTTTTAAACATAACAAAAGAGAACTCCTCAGACGGTTTCATTTAGATTATAATTCAAGTATAAAATACAACTGGAATCTACAGTGTGAAATGGATATTTTCCATTAAATTGTAATCATGTGTAATATTGAATATAACTTAGACTACTGCTTGAGCCTCATCTCATCCTACATCAGACTGAGATTTTTCAAGTATTATATTTTTGGGGGGCTGACAACAAAACCCTAGCATTTCTTTTATGTGAAAAAGTAGTAGTTCTCTTTCTGAACTGTCTGAATTTAAGGGGAGAGTTTTATATTTGGGGACCGAATGCATAGGAAAAAAAAACAGTTGAAGAATTGATTTTTAAATGTTTTGTTGACTTTAATGTTTTTTTAAGTGTATTTATTTTCAAAGACAGAACAGAGCAAGCATGAGCAGTGGAGGGACAGAGAGAGAGAGAGAGAGAGAGAGAGAATCCCAAGCAGGCTCTGGGTGATCAGTGCATGACCTGATGTGGGGCTCAGTCTCATGAATCATGAGATCATGACTGAGCCGGATCCAAGAGTCAGGTGCTTAACTGGCTGAGCCACCCAGGTGCCCCGACTTTAATATTTTTCATTACAGAATCTTGTCTCTATTCAACCCAGGTTCTGTAGCCTGAACTGTAGGTAATTCTAGAAGTAGTAACCTTGGCCAAGGTGCCTGGAAAGGGATTAAATACATGGATAATAAACAACAGGTGCAGATCCATAAGCTATTGTCGTCCAACTGGAGAAGTCGAAATTAAACACAGAGAGTTGAAAGAACACAGACATTGCAAGTTGACGTCCCCTTTTAAGCTATTTTATTATCTTTCATGATTGAGTATTCTGCAGTAAGTAATTCTCAGATTCTGAAGTCCATTCACTTCCAGAGAATGAGAAAAAAGAAGTATGTTTATTGTAATCTTCCAGACAGGTTAAAATTCTTAGCCAAGATGACTCTAGCAAGGAAGATCAAAGAATTAAGATTCTGGTATCCCCAGTTTTAGCAATGGTAATGTGGAGCTTTTTTACAGTAGTTAATGCAGAGATGTGGCTGTTCAGGTCCATGGATTTAAATGACTTGTCCAAAATCTTACCGTTACCTAGAAATAACCAGGCCAGCATCCAAGTTTATTGGTCCCTGTTAAAAATCACTGGAAGAAAAGGAAGACAGACATGCTAGGGCTTAGAGTAGGAAGACCCCAATGACCCAGAGAGTCCTCTGGCATCTGCGTCCACCCATCCCACAGAGGACCTGGCCAGGGTGGAGTCTGCAAGTTGCCCCAGATGCCCTGCTGCCTGAAATGACTTACTGAGGGCTCCCAGACAGGGGGGCTGCCACTTCTGTCATGGAGATTTGCCATCTGCTCTAGTTGCACATGATCACTGATTGTTGACATCTAGAAGGATGCTTCAGGAGTGCAGCAGACAAAGAGAGATCTGAGCTTCCCTGAGTGAAACAGATCTGGGTGATTGAAGTGTGTGGTATAAATCATTATCAGCTCAATAGCCCGGCTTCTGATCTGTCTTTTCTGCTCTTGGCCATCACTTGAGCAATTTGACCAAGGCTTTGACTTACGGGGCCACTCACACCACCATGATCCCTGCTATGGATTACATCTCTGCCTGCCTGACAGCAGGTGGTGACACAACAGTGCCATTACTGAGTCCTGAGAGTCAGCCCTGCCTTGGCCCTCTGCCAGCCTGCTGCTGCCTCACTCTCAAGCCTGACCAGCACTGATCTCCTGCTTACTATAGTCTTCTTATTCTTTGTTTTTTTCCTTCTCTAGGATGCAACAGCCATTATTACAAAGACTAGGTGCTTTTATTATCTATATCACCTAAGCACTGATTATATAAATTGGTGGACATGGTTTCTCTCTTAAGGAGCTAATCTTTGAGAGACAATGTATCACATGTACAACCTAAAGCAATAAGAACTTTGGATTAGTTGTCAAGATGGAGTGACATGGGGGCGCCCGGGTGGCTCAGTCAGTTAAACATTTGACTCTTGATTTTGGGTCAGATCATGATCTCATAGCTCATGGGTTTGACTCCTGCTTTGGGCTCTGTGCTTGACAGTGTTTAGAGCCTGCTTGGGATTCTCTCACTCTCCCTCTCTCTCTGCTTCTGCCCCACTCCTGTGCTCTCTTCTCTCTCCTATGTGCTTTCTCTCTGTCTCAAAATAAATAAACTTGAAAAAAAAAAAAAGATGGAGCTGTATGTACTGTAACATCCCTGGAATTCCTGAGGAAGAGATCAGGGTCAAAGAGAACATGGATTTCTTCTATAGGTTCTTGTCCAAAGAGTGCTATGGCAATATAATAGGCTCACCCTTCCCCCACCCCCCCTTTTTTTCTTTCAGTCTTTACTCTTCTTGTAGTTCAGTGACCTCATCTTATTTTTGAGAAAATTACATGGAAAATAAAACTGTGCAAAATGCTCTGGGACAAGAATTAAAAGGGACTGTAAGCAAAGAATTATTTTTAAAAAGAACAATTGATGGGGAGGTGCCTGAGTGGCTCAGTCGGTTAAACGTCCGACTTCATCTCAGGTCATGATCTAGCAGTTTCTGGGTTTGACCCAGGCTTTGTGCATCAGGCTCTGTGCTGACAGCTCGGAGCCTGGAGCTGCTTCAGATTCAGTGTCTCCCTCTCTCTCTGCTCCTCCACCCATCATGCTCTGTCTCTATCTCTCAAAAATAAATTAAAAGTTTAAAAAAACACAATTGATGGGGATTGCTAAGTAATAGTTGGTTTCTTATCCCTTTAAAAAACACTCACTTTTTTACTTCACAGCCCATACAAATATCAAATCATTATATTGTACAACTGAAACCGCTACAACATTATATCAGTTGTAGCTCAAAAAATTAAATTAAGACTGGCAAAAGAAAAAATACCCACTTTTTAAAACAAATAATTTTGTTAGCATGAAGATTACAAATATGGAGAATAAAGTTCCTGAAAGAATTTCATATCAAAATTTCGATTATATACACTGATCTTCATTGTTTTCCCCCACAGGTGTTGCTGGTACCAATATCATAATAGGCATAATCGCTGGCACCATCTTGGTGCTGGCCCTCATATTAGGAATAACTGCGTGGGGCTATAAGTAAGTAAAATGTCTCCGTACTGTTTCTATCAAAATATGCTTTAACACATTTTAAGTGAATTAAACATCTAGAAAGTTTTGTAGCATTTTCAGGGAAAATCATTCTGCCTGAACACGCAATCAGTGATTATTCTTGGCATGATTAGAGGTAATAATAATTTATTATTCTTTAGATTTTGAAATAACTGCCTTCTATTCTCAAAGTCAAGGATATTGTTTTAAAACCATGATGTGAAGTAGAACAATCTAAATTGTGTCTTCCAACAAGGCTGTGTTGGTTTGCTCTTTTAGAGACACAGGTTCTCTTCACTTAAACCCATACCCAGAAATCTAGGCAAGATGGGCAGATAGGGAGCATAGTGCTTCCCTAACCACAACGGTGGTAACATCAGAATCAACAAGAACAGCAGCAGCACATCTGTGACTGAGTACTTGGTATGGCCTTGCATGGTGCTAAGGGCAAAACCTCTTTATCTTCATTCCCAGCATGAAGGAGGTACTATTATTTGTTAATATTAGGTGTTTATGTGTGAAGAAAATACTGTTCAGATATTTGTTCAAATTAAAATTCAACTTTAAGTTACAACTTTTACCATCTAATTCTTTTTTTTTATGTTTATTTATCATGGAGAGAGAGAGAGAGAGAGAGACTGCATGAGCAGGGGAGAGGCAGAGAGTGAGGAGACACAGAATCTGTTCAATAGAGTGAACACTATATACTTAACTTACTGAGCCACCCATGCACCCCTACAACCTAATTCTTAAGCTTCCAAGTTCAGTTTACAAGTTTTTGGTTCTTCTATATAATTTTTAAAAAGTTACAAATTATATAACTTTTAAATACTGAATCCCCTTGAGCATTTAAGCTGAGCAAATGACTTCAAAAATTCCAAACATATTTATATATTTAATATGTTCAACTTCCTTTTAAAGTACATCTTATGACGTAAAATATTTCCTTAGTATTCAAATAACTTATTAAATTTAATAAGTTGAAACTTAAATATGGTGCACCTTAAGTTCTGTTTCATATTTCAACTTAAAATCATAGTCCTGCTGATCTCTGATGATGATATCTCAGCACCCGGAGCCTAGGGTGTTTCTCCCTTTTGAAGGGGCTGCAATTTTTTCTAGGCATTCTGGCTGTTACCTCATTTTAGCATCTTTTCCCCTTCATAGACCAAACTTAGTTCACTGAAAGACTTGGGTATTAGAATAGTTTAGGCTTCCAAATTACCCCAAACCTTTGAATAGAGTGAGCACTATATACTTATGTGCTATTCATTATTATTCTTACCTGACATAGTCTTAAACCAATTAAATTAAAAGAAATCACTTTAAACGTGTATACGGCTGTTGCTCTTTCTGAGACCAAAACTCTGAAAGAGTTGCTTTGATGGAAAAGACAGAGCATTTAGCTTACTGCCAAGATAAAGTTCGTATGCTAAAAGCTTTAACATACAGAAGGCATTTGTGGAAGGCTATATTAACAAGTAGCCCAGACAGCTTAGCATACAGTTCAGCACAGCATAGTAAATACTGCCTAGTCCAATGAAGGAGCGCATAGCATAGTAGGAATGCTTTGCCTTGTTTAAATGAGAACCTAGCTCTGTATCAGCTCATATATGTTCATTACCTGTGGGCCTTTTTGATGCACAGGCCATCAAGTGTATTGCATACTTACATTTGCAACTAGTGATTTCAGCATAACATTTAAAGCTATAAAATTAAATGTCTGAAAGTAAGGCTTTTCTGTATATTTATTGTTTGATCTTGCCTCATACCTCAGGAGAATTAGCCCCATCTTGGAATTACACTGTTTCCTCAACTTCCCTGATTTAAGACCTGTGTAGTAATTGTCTTCACAGGCTTTGCAGTCATGAAGTAGCTCAGTGGTTTCATTTGTCATGTGAAAAGGGGAAAGCAAAATTATTACTTCTCTTGTGTGTGATTTTCTGCCACCTACTGATACAAATTGGTATTCATGTTTTTGCAATCTTTGAATAAATTCCCTTTCAGAAAATATGAAATCTAAACTTTTTCTCCTATTGCTAATGAAATTACCTTTGCTTAATTATAAGGATTAAAATATGTCTTTCTGTATACCATTTCTTATTTTTATGAAATTTTTTTGAGATTTCACTGTTTTTTTTCATTTCTAAATATATGTACTTTGCATATTCACTAAGGAAAAAGACAAATCTTATTCATACCACAATATCCTCTTTATAAATAGTTTGAGCATAAATTATAGAGGTTTTAATGCTACTAAAGTTTTTAAGAATATGCTTAAGAACAGAAAGAGGGGCGCCTGGGTGGCTTAGTCGGTTAAGCGTCCAACTTTCGCTTAGGTCATGATCTTGCGGTTCGTGGGTTCGAACCCCGCGTCGGGCTCTGTGCTGTCTGCCAGCTCAGAGCCTGGAGCCTGTTTCAGAGTCTGTGACTCCCTCTCTCTCTGACCCTCCCCTGCTCACGCTGTCTCTCTCTCTCTCTCTCTCTCTCTCCTAGAAATAAATAAAAAATAAAAAAAATTAAAAAAAAAAACAGAAAGAGAATGTCGAAGTTTTAAAACAGGAATTAAATTCATGAATTTCATGTTCTATTTGAAATTCAAAGATGGATTTAGGATGTGAGAACTCATTTCCTCATTAATCTTCCAATTAAACTTTCTACCCCCTCTGCAAGCCTTGGAATGAAGGAATGGCAGGAATAGGCAATGAGAAATACTCAGTTGGAACTGATAGACTATACATGTAATCAGACTGAGGCAATAACAAGTAAAACATACTGAATTGAAAAATTCTGGAGCTTATTCTCTCCCCCAATAGTTTTGAGAATGAAAAATAATAAATTACAAATTGGAAATTTAGCTCTCATGAGCTCATCATTAAACAAGATACTTGGGGCATCTGGGTAGCTCAGTCGGTTAAGCATCTGACTTCAGCTCAGGTCATAATCTCACAGTTATGAGTTTGAGCCCCACATTGGGCTCTTTGCTGACAGCTCAGAGCCTGGAACCTGCTTCGGATTCTATGTCTCTCTCTCTCTCCGTTCCTCCCCCGCTCATGCTCTGTCTCTCTCTGTCTCCCAAAAATAAATAAACATTAAAATAAATAAATGCATAAATACATTCCAATTGGCATTGGAATAGACAGGCAGAGGAAGATTCTAGAAATGAAAGCAATATGGAAACATTATCCTTGACCTAAGAGGAAGGAGCCCATTACTCACTTGCTTGGCCTTTCTAACATGTCTTCAAAATATTAACACTTAGGTCTTGACAGAAAGTTAAAAATTAACTCTTTTGACATAAGTTAAAAGTCACTGTTGTATTACTACTATACCCTATAGAACACATTTTTGTTTAAGATCGGTTTGTTTTAAAACTCGTAAGTTTGTTTTAGTGTATGGCCAATTGAAAATCAGAGACCAGACTTTGAACAAAGTATTTCCAGTGTAAAGTTTCAATAAGTAGGGATAAATTAGAAGGTCCATAACAGCTGTGAATTAACTCACTCTGATATCTTACATACATGATGACATAAAATGTTCTAGTGTCCAGTTATCTTCTCCGATTTGAAATTCTTAGGAAGAGCTTTAGTTTGCAGGTATAGATTCCAAAAGGAATAAATTATGATTTTTATTTCTATGAAAGCAGGGTTAATTTATATAAGTAACTTGAGTAAGATTGACCTTAGAACATTACTAAATGTTTAATATGGTACAATTGATATTGAGAAGACAGTTATTTTTTTAATAACTGAAACTTATCTATGCTTTTAATAATAGTTATTTGAAAATATTGTCACTAATCCATTGGTATCATTTCTAAAGATGAAGTGAGGAGTGTGTGTGTGTGTGTGTGTGTATGTGTGAGTGTGTGTGTGTGTGTGTGAGAGAGAGAGAGAGAGAGATTATTCGTCATTATAGTTCTGCAATTCAAAATCCTCTAGTAGAAACCTTTCAATGAGGGCTAGAGTTTTCATGTTTAGCACTCTCTCTGAATGTACTTCCATAGTACTTCCGTACTAATTGTTTTTTTTCCCCTTTTCTTCTTGTCCATGAAAAGAAATTACCGAGAACAGAGGTATGTGATGAGAATAACCTGAATGTATAACGGAAAAGCTTAAATCCTGTTAGCATCCTTGGAATTCATCCCTGCAGTTATAAATCAAGTTGACTTTGTTTTTGTGCTGAAATGATCATAAAGCAATCTTGTTTTTCATGACCTTGAAATGATAGTTTTAATATTGGTGCTGAGGAATGTGTTACTTTAAAATAGACCTATCGTTGTTTAATTTTAATGGTTCGTTCATCCAACAATACTATAGTAATAGCAGTTACTTGTATTACCTTTATAGTAATATATGTGGAAATGAATTTTTTTTCCATCTAAAACAAGCTTCCTCTGTGTTAAAGAACAACTTGTGTTTATATTAATTAATTGGCTTTTCTTCATCTTTTAAACAATGTTATTGCCTAGTACTTTCTAAAGGAATTTATTTGTTATTTGTTACTGTTGTTATATTAGTAACTTCCATTCACAAATGATAAAATTTCTGTGGGCACAGTGTTGGGATAAGGAGAATGTCCTAGTACTTAATGGGCCTGGTTATCTCTGCCTAAGAAAATATTTTTGTGCTGGTTAGGTAATTGCCTAGGTAAAGAAATGATTTGGATTACTGGAATCTCAGGTCGTCTAATTTTTTAAATGAAAAAGCCCATAAAGTCAGCACCCTGTTCATCATAATCTTAAAATCTGTGTCTAGCCAACAGCATAACAAGAGATACAAAGCATTCGTGTAGTTATATAAAAATGCCTATTTTTTTTTCAAAATCTAAATTAGCTCATACTGAGATATCACCTTCACTTTTCACATTTAAAAAATTATTAATGTTCTTAGCTTTGATATAAAATATTTATTTATTTGTAATTTTTCAATGTTTATTTTTGAGAGAGAGAGAGAGACAGAGTGCAAGTGGGGGAGGGACAGTGAGAGAGGGAGACACAGAATCCAAAGCAAGTTCCAGGGCTCTGAGTTGTCAGCACAGCACCTGACACGGGGATCAAACCTTCTAGGCCACAAGATAGTGACCTAGGCCAAAGTCAGACGCTTAGCCAACTGAGCCACCTAGGCACCCGATACAAAAAATTTTAAATATCTTGGAAATAGATAAGCCAGACCAGGTCTTGCACATTACATAGTGCTAGTTTTGTACTTGAGGTATCTATCTATACAGATTCCTGCTTTACTTTCCCCACTGTTCCATTAAATGTCAGAGGCAGATTGGGAATAAGAAGTAATAGACATGATCACACCTTTTCACTCCCCAGCCAGCTTTCATTTTTTTCACACATTAAAAATTTGAGCCTGACTCTTCTGTTTCCCTCCATGTTATAATTTAAAATTCCTGTATGACATTAACCTTTAGTGTCTACAGTCTCTATAAATGTGCTCCCTGGGAACCAGCTGAGGTCGTAGGTCATTAGCACGATAAAAATATTCACCTTTCCCTGGGGTAACTAACTCATCATTAATGGAAAAGGTAAACCTGAGACAAAATTAATTAAGTTTTAAAAACTAGATTTCTTTTTGATAATGTTTAAAAGTCTTGTGTCTGGAACCGCTGAAGAAGAGCTGGAATCGTTTAAGCTTTCTGTTGGGTAGAATTCAATCAGTCATATCAAAATCTAAGTTTGGTGGCTTATTCTAATGAAAAATAAAATTAGGCTAATAAGATCAAATATTGATGACCAAGCCTCATTTCCAGAGTAGCTAAGACTATATGGTAACTTAATATTGCTAGCTATATAAGAAGGAAAACAAAATGTCACAAATATGTAACATAAGGAAACCTAAAACTACTCTAAGACGCGTTCTACTAGGAGTACTATCCAGAATAAGGGGATTGCCCATGCTCCAAAAAGTTATTAATACGCAAAACTGTGCACCAGTTTCTTATTCTAACTCAATATATGCAGAGGCACAGTTTAAATTTTTACATTAAGAGTTTCCTTTATGAGTCAGATATAATTTCATGCCTCCTGGTATTACTGAATCATCATTTTATCAGTCTGGTTATTTTTTCGGAATCTAGTTCATATTTTGAGAGTTGTCACATCTTCGACAGATATATTTTATGTATTTTGATATATTTGTCATGACCTTTATTTATTTATTTTTCCCTGTCCATAGCTAATGAATCTTAGGCCTTGTATAATAATTCTCAAAATGGAGAAGTAGCGAACAGTGGACTTTAGATCAGCAAGTTGTAAATGTATGAATATCTTCTGGAGGATTTTCCTTTTTGAGAATATATGTCAGTGGTTACAGAGCAGGTGGTAAGGCAAATGGAATAAAGCATGCATTAAGAGATTTATAGTCTCATAAAAAATATTTTCAGGTATTCAAATAAAGATGTGTCCAGTTCCAAAAGATGCCAGGAAATAGGAATAAAAATTTTGAGTCATCCTTGCCTTTAAGTTAGGTTTTCCTTTGAGGTTCCAATGTGAGAGAACCAACTGACAAGGAATCAGAAATCCACTTGCTAGGATGTGGTCTTGGGAAATCACTTACACTTTCCACAAGTTTAAAATCAGATCAAGTTCTTTGCAATCTATAAACCTCATAGTAAGGGAAGTTATTAGTATGTGGTGTGTGAAGACTTTGTGTTTCTCTGAGCTTCAAATAAAAGAGGTGGATGTGATTATTCTGGAAGAGAAAGCTTTCAGGGATATGAATGAGACCCACACATAGTGGCTGATCTAGTACAAGTACTGGGGTTTGCTTTGACACTAAATGCAAGGCCATGTTAAATATGTGGCCAGTTATCAGATTCTTATTAATGAAATAATAGCTCAGAAATGCCATTGGGTGTAATTTTCAAATTATTGGAGAGGTCAGGCAAGTAATTCTGTGAAGGAGCTTGGTAACATGGCATGATAGGTTTAATTGCAAGTCTGGCAAAAAGATGTGAAGCAAACCTATTGCGTTCTTTTTGTTTACAAACTTCTTAGTAAAACATAGAAGCCCTGTTCTGAGTCACAGTTGAGGCCGAACTCAGTACATGAGTGATATTACTTTAAATTTGCCAATGTTACCTTGTGAAGGGTAGAACCATGTAACCTAGGAGCCACTGAGAGTTCTTGCATATCATGTAGTTGGAAAGATGGTATTGATCTTTTTCTTTAAAATCTTAAGGGAAGGAGACTCCCACAATATTTTCAGTTGTTGCTATCACTTACATTTTTAGCATAATTGCTTTAGGATTTAGCAGCTGTATATATTTTTAAATTTTTTATTTTAATTTTTTAAATATTTATTTATTTTTGAGAGAGACACACACACAGAGTGAGCTGGGGAGGGGCAGAGAAAGGGAGACACAGAATCCGAAGCAAGCTCCAGTCTCAGAGCCTGACACAGGACTCAAACTCATGAACTGTGAGATCATGACCTGAGCCCAATTCGGACACTTAACTGACTGAGCCACACAGGTGCCCCTAAGATTCTATTTGTAAACAATCTCTGCACCCAGCATGGGGCTTGAATTCACAACCCTGAGGTCAACAGTCTCAGGCTCCACTAACTGAGCCAACTGGGTGCCCCAGCAACTGTATACTTTATAGTAAGGATTGTTAAGTTTGAGCTTTAGTTTCAGATAGGTTTGCAAGTAGCAATAGAATAAGAAAACATTAATCTGAACTTGGATTTAAAAAACATCCACAGTCAGCTGAGATATTTTCTTCCTTTGAAATGAACATACAACATTATAATTAATGTGAAATATAATAAATAATTAGAGCATATCTTCCTGATACATGCCTTAAACAGAAACCCTTTTCCCCACTTTATTTTCTCTCTCACCCTTTTTAGCCAGTTTATTTTCTGCTTGTGAACCTCATTTTTTTCCAAACCTATCTTAATTTGTTTTTATATTATTATTATCATTATTATTTTAGTGATATTCATGCATCTGTCAGTGTGACTTGGTACACATTACACAATATTTCTTAAAACAGTTAAGTAACAATTCCAATATCAGACAGCCCTGACACCAATAAAACATTGGAGAAATGCCTCCTTCAGCATGAAGGTTAAGACTTATTTTTTCTCATTGTATTCTCATTTTGAGTCTGTGTAAGGATTATTAAGTTAAATATTACGGTTCAATGGACCCTTTAAGGAAATACCTTACTTCCTTAATAACAGGGCTCCTTCTTGAGGAAAAATAATTTAGTTAAATAAATTTTTCTTTTGAGCATTATTTATAAAAATTCATGTGCAAGTCCACAATATTTGCATGTAATGTGGGAAATATGAGGTAATGTTCACATGACAAAGCTTGGCACTGGTCAGGCCACCTAATGTAGTAATCCCTTCTTGGTTCAAAATTCCACGAAATGAGCAAAATTTAAGAAGAAAGCCATAAAGACTAGAAAAATAAATTGAGTTAAAAATTTTTAAAGAATTATTTAGTTGGTCACTTATGATCTTATATAACAAATAACGAAGTGTTATTTTATTGATCATGGGGACCTGATACTTTCAACCTTCACTAAAATTTAAACAGGAAGAAATCAGTTTGCTACAATCTGTAATGGATATCAACAAAGGATAAATTTCTGGACAGTGAAGAATGTAAAATATTATTCGTAAGAGATTTGACAAAATTCTTAATCTATCATTAACATTTTTATTCATTTAATATGTGAAGGAAGTTAATGCGTTCCTTATGGAATTTAAGGAGAATGCAGAATAGTGTCTATATTTTGGAGTCTTCTTAATAGAGATAGATAAGAATCTAATCTGCCCATTGTGATAAAAACAAGGCCATGCCCCAGAAGTTAATTGTACTTGAACTCCCTTCCAGCCCTTCACTGAAGCCCACAGTTTATGATATGTTTGGAATTTAGGGCTTTTGTGCATTGTGTGAAGGAGTGGTAAAATGTGCAGAGCTAAAACAACAACAACAACAACAACAGCAAAACCAAGCCAACAACAAAACTAAGCCCATCCTTCGTGAGAGGCAGTCCATTTAAGCCTGCACTGTCTGCTAAGTGAGCCCTTGGTAAATGCCCGAATGCCACAACCATGTAAATAGAAGGTAATTTGGGGGATAGATTGATAGGAAAGGTCAAGTGGAGTTGGAACTTGTCTTTATTTATTTTGACTGTAGTCAGTTTTCTCATCGGCTTATACAGATGATCATTAAAGGTAATAATGACAAAAAGGATTTAACCATAAGGATTATTATTGGAAATGTGATATTAATGGATGTTCCTTGGCATTCTTTTATAAATATTAATATGATCCAAAAGGAAAGTTTTCTCCCTGAGATGACATACAGAGTTCTGATTTTATTGAGATCATTTAATTTTGAGCATTAATAGAATATTTTACTCATAGGAGGCAAGGCAGAAAATGTGATTCCAGAGATTAAAAATATCTTGCATAAGAATATATGTCATTTGTCCTATATTATTATTCCTTTATAATTTTTTTAACGTTTATTTTTGAGAGAAAAAGGGAGAGAGAGCTTGAATAAGGGCAGGGCAAAGAGAAAGGAAGACACAGAATCCAAAGCAGGCTCCAGACTTGCAGCTGTCATCACAGATCTTGATGCAGAGCTTGAACTCATAAGGAGGCTCCAGGCTCTGAGCTGTCAGCACAGAGCCCAATGTGGGGCTCTAACTCACGAGCCGTGGGATCATGCCTTGAGCCGAAGTCGGATGCTTAACCAGCTGAGCCACCCAGGCACCCCTGTCTTATTTATTTATTTATTTATATTTTTATTTATTTCTAGGAGAGAGAGAGAGAGAGAGAGAGAGAGAGACGGCGTGAGCGGGGGAGGGTCAGAGAGAGAGGGAGTCACAGACTGAAACAGGCTCCAGGCTCTGAGCTGGCAGTCAGCACAGAGCCCGACGCGGGGCTCGAACCCACGAACCGCGAGATCATGACCTAAGCGAAAGTCGGACGCTTAACCGACTAAGCCACCCAGGCGCCCCGGCACCCCTGTCTTATTAACACTATGAATATGGGGAAATTGTCTTATTTCTTATATATATAATATGTGTTTCATAATATACTGGGAAAAAGAAAAGTTATAATTATGCATAAGGGCTTAAAAATATTTTGAAGGAATATGTGTCACAGAGTTTTAGGTAAAATTAGTCTTAAATACAAATCTAATGAGAAATTTTACTTTCTTCAAAGGGAAGGATCACACAAATAAACATGTGGTTTGTATGGGTTGAAATTTTTTTTTAATTTATGGAGATGTGTAAGTATGTATTATTGGAAAAATATGAGAGAGGTATTCAGTCATTTTGAAGAATGAATGATCCAATATTGTAAACATTTTAAACAGAATGGGAATTAATACAAGCAAACAAACATCTGAAAGTAGCATTTTTAAAGACAGAATTTAGCATCAGCAAATAACCAAGGTAAACATGGGAACTAAGGAAAAACCAAGTAGGAAAAAGAGTTAGCAACTGTGGCCTTTGTTGGAGACTAGTCTCCCAACACTAGTTTGTGGCACCTCCCACAAAAGTCTTGAATGGAACTGAATCAAGTTTTGGGTGCAGATAGCTGTTTGGGGTCTATACACCAGCAGATGATTAGTTATTGAGATTGGGTGGTTCATTCTATAGTTTTCTACCCTCCTTCCTTAGAGAATGTAATAAAAATCTTTTCTAATCTTAGGTAATTCACAATCAGAGCAAGTGGGGTCAGTAACAGTACAGAATAAATAGCTCTCTGTTTGCTGTAACCCTTCTACAGTGGAGATAGCAAACTGAGGTCACCCACCAAACTACCTGTGAATATCTTCCTCTGGCCTCAAAAAGAATTCAGTTTTCAGCCCTTTTTGCTCTTGCTAAATCATCTTCTTTCACATATTCTCCTGTGCAGTTAAGAATTACAGTTTGATTGGTTTTGAATCTCTTTCAGTTTCTTCACATTTCTCTTGAATGAACAGTGAAACTCCAAATTGAACAGATTACTCTAATAATTTATTTGGACTAAATTATAGAACATGAGTTAGAAATTAATCCAATATTTGAAGACCAATTAAGGTTACATTATATCACATGTAGAAATCATGACTAGTTTATTCATGAAGGTGAAAGAAACTATGCCTTATCTGGGGCAAGGACTGTCTGTCCCAACATGTCTCCTTCAGCACCATTTATTTATTTATTTTTAGACAAAACTGCAGCTAACATCTCCAAGTATAATAAAGTTACAATGAAAAACCTCATCTTTCCATAGTTTTCCCCGGAAGCAAGGCTTTATTCATCCAGACTTTAAAGACTTCAGCTACTGCATTTCTGACCTTGGCAGTTAAAATGACCTACTTTAACTTGTCATATTTATTAATAATCTTATGTGTTGTTATAGATTTGGTTCATGTAGATCATTACCCCTACCTCTTTTTTCCTAAAATAATATTTGTATATGTCTGTGTTCATGTGTGTGTCTTGTTTTCTGACTCTGAAATGTTTATTGTGCCTTAGACAGTTACCCCAGGGAGATTATGTAAAAAAGCCTGGAGATGGTGACTCTTTTTATAGCGACATTCCTCCCGGAATCAGCACAAACTCAGCATCTAGTTCTAAGAAGAGGTCTGCTTTTCTGTCGCATTTTCAGATTTCTGCCTGTTCCATCACACATTATTCCATTAGTCAGAACATTTCATTATTTTGCAGCAGGTTTGATTACTTCTTCCTTCTTTCTTGAATGTTAAAAAATAGTATCCTTTGTTCTTTGATTACTGCGCTTCAAAATGCCATATGCTCAGAACCACTCAAACAAATCAGGCCAAAACAAAAACAAAACTGAATTCAATAAACAACAATCCTAAATCTGTACAGAAATCTTAAGGGTTTTCAATCTTGCTTTTATATGGCATAAGAAACTATTCATAGTATGTTATAATATTTTAAATGGTGAGCTTTATGACATGTTTGGTAGTCAAAGAAAAAGGTTACTGTCATGCTTCCGTAAAGCAGTTGTTACCTTGGTAATATAAGTGCTGCGTTGAATATTTTTAAATTTTAAATATACCAAAGCTAAGCTTGCTATGAGAGAGAGAAAAAAAAAAGATCGCTTTTTTGTGAATCATATATTTGAATATGATAATTTTGCCTTTTATTCCTGGAATATTTCTAGACTTCCTAATTTAGAGCTTGGTTGCCAAATTAATATAAGTATATTTAATACTTGCCTGGGTTTTATAATAGGACAAGTGGGGTTAATACTTAATATGTCTTAAACTTTGATGTTCTATTCTTGCTCCAGGATCTTAAGGTGTATAAAACCAGTTAAAATTCTGCATGCTTTGTAATTGCTTAATAAAATAAACTGGTAGAAGAAATAAATAGTTGGAATGTTTTAGGAAATGAGACCTACATTCACATTGAAGAAAGCTAAAATATTTCTGTGGAAAAATGTCTTTCACATTGTTGGTGTAACATATAGAAAAAAAAAGATCTGACAGCCCAGGACATTACTTTGGGCACAGTAGACTGTGCCACTACTACTTTGTAGGCTTTAATGGAAATTTCTAGTTTGTTGAGAAGAAATGTGATCTCTTCTGGAATTCTAAATAGAGTGAATCATCTGTAAAATTCTGCATTGGATCTCACTCTGTAAATAATCACAAAGGAGAGAAGAACCAAGTCTGGGAACTCTTCTATATGTACAACTGTCTTAAGCCCAAAGGATTGTTTTTATTTAGATAACAGCTTAGAACGAAAGTAAAAATATTAGTTTTTGCACAAGGAGTACGAATCTATAGGATGCTCAGAAATTTTTATTTTTTTAATTTATTGGGTTTTTTGGCTAAGACAATGAGATTTATCTAAATTTTGTCTTTATAAAAATATTTTCTTGGTCATATATTTAATTTTAAATAACATGGTAAATAACTAGAGAGATCAATGTATTTCAGTGGAATTTCTGTTGTCCTTCTGTACAAAATAGGATTCATCCTATAATTAGCAAATTTATTCTATAAAACTCCTAATATGGGGAATTAGTATGTAATAATTGTGCTGAGTTCCATTTATCTTCATTTGTCAGTAGAAAATTCCTTTTAAAATAGACAGAATTAGTGATTAACTGGAATGACCTATGGAAAATATTTTAAGCATAGTGCTATTTTCTAATGTATCTCAAGAAAAACTTAAAATATTGAGTAATTCCCAGATTTTAGAAAAATGGGTTAAGATTTTTAAGCATTTAAAATTAGTATCAAATTATGTAGCTTCTCCTAAGTATATATAATTTGTCAAAATACTTTTCTTATGTGGTAGGTGTATAAATTTTGCTTTTTGTAGACAGTTTATTTAAGATGGCAGGACACAAATAGCACAAGGACTTCATGGTACATGGGCTTTGTGAGACACTTCCATGATAAACATGTGATTCAGTTCAGTTATTGGACAGTTAACTAACAGTTGCATATTGAGGTGGCCATATTTGTGGAGAAAATACCAATTCTCAGAAAATAGTTTCATTGTTTTAAAAAACCTGAATATTACTTTGATAAAGGTTGACTAGGTTCAGTTGAATAGATCTTAATGAAATCTCTTGGAAGTCCATGTTCTCATAATATTTGAATGAAAACCATTGCTTTACAGTTAAGAAACATCTATAGTGGGACCCCATTATAACTCTTCTGCTCCAGTTATATATAGCTGAAATACGTAGTGAATTTGCTATATGTGGTTGCTGGGAATGTGATTGGCTTGCACTGTGTGCTGATACTTTTCAACTATTAACTATTGTAATGGGGTTCCATTGTATTTGACTTTTCTTACATTGAATGTTGTGTAATTCTGCCTTCTTCATGAAGACTTTCATGTTCTCTTCATTCTTTCATTTCAGATTTTTTTCTTTCTTGATTTATTTGATGCACAGTAGTGCTTAGAGATGTTGCTAACTGATATTTAAAGCATTCACTTGATTATATTTTTGAACAGTATATATACATTTTCAATTTCAGGTCTAATGGGCTTTCTCATTCTTGGAGTGAAAGGATCCCAGACACAAAACACATTTCAGACATCTGTGAAAATGGACGACCTCGAAGTAACTCTTGGCAAGGTAGAGGGCGGCATTCTGAACGGCTAGCGCATCTGGGCAGAACCCAAACTTTACATTTTGTGGTTCTTGGTTGTAAAGACTTGTTCTTTTCTGTAAGCTCTTTAGTTCTTCTCCCAACAGAGAAGAGGGCATTTATTATAAGAGCCCATTTCTTTTTTCCTAGTTGGGAAATGATGGGATTCAGTAGCATCAAGTCACTGGACAAACAGAGAAGGCTGTAGGTGCTATACAGCTTTGTGTCCTGGGTGGGACTGGCTGTGAATGTTACCACTTGAAATACCATGTGCTTAAACATATGGCAGTTGTTCATTTATACTTGAATCTAGCCCATAAACCATCTTTTTCAGGTAACCTGGGAGGCAACAGAAAGAAAATCAGAGGCAAAAGATTTAGACCTCGGTCTAATTCAACTGAGTAAGTCTAAACCTCTAATGAACAAAGGCATTCCAAGCTCCTGTGCAATTAGTGTGAAGAGTTAATTAATGAAATCATCAAAGAACTGTAAAAGATGCCTCTGGTCTTGGTTTTGTCTTTTTAATTCCTTTTTGCCTTTTAAAATTAACCGTGGCTTTTCTCTTTTACATAGGCATCTCCGCAACTGTGCCCAAACCAATATTCACTGCTAATGGGGGTCCTACCCTTGCTGCAGGCTTTTTCCTCCAGTAACCTGCCATTGTGGTGTCTTGGTTCCTTTTGAAGGGAATTTTGATAACATTCCTTTCTTCTCACCACCTGGGGTCCAGCCATTCCAAAGGGGTCACCCTTCCTCTTCCCAGTATTCACACAGCCTAGAAGCATCAGGGGAAAATTCCCACCGTCCTTGAGCATGATATTGCTCCCAGTGTGAAACCACCACTCTGAGGGCTTTATGGCTGCAATCTAAGCATTCTCTCAGACTAATGGAATACGCTTTCCTTTTAAATCTTCCTTCTGAGGACATTTAAAAGGGTACTTAACCAAAACTTGCTCTTTAACGGAATCATTGTCACTAAGTGCAACACTATCCATTTTAAATGATAGCCACACATTTTTTTTAAGTGGAGGTGGGGAGATCAATTACATTTAAAGTTATTTCTAATGAGGTAAACACCATGCACTGTTTTTGTTTGTTTCTTCACTTAAGAAAGTACAGCAAAAGTAAGCTTCCTCAAACCTGACGTCGAGGAATCAAACACACCCTTGGTATGCTTCTGGACCTTGCTTGCCACCAGGTTTTCATTGACCATACTTTTTTGACCTACCTAAAGTTTTTTTTTTTTTTAACTTATTTCTCACTATAGAGCTAGTTATTCTTTTCAAGATCACTATTGCTTCTTCATGCCTTAATACTTTATCTGAATAGCAGGTATTTGTTAACTGCTTGTCAGAAACTTATGTTAGCTTTTCCATCATATACCCTGCCTTTTTCAGTCCAGGAATAATAACAGTGCCCTGAAATTTGGACCTTCCTGCTGATGGTATTATCTTGTAAGTGGCTTGTCAAAGTTTGCTAGAGGATACTTTACCTTAGAAACAAAACATAGGTTTAAGTGATACCATTGCATGGTCCAGAATGGCATCATAGAACTCCATCATAAATAACTAATCTGTTAGAGTTTATCTTAAACATTTCCCAAAGCGCTTGGATGCTTTAGGGCTCATTGTGGATAAACTCTTCTTGGAATGTTGTTTGATTTGTTTTGCATGAGGTCACCTGGTAAGAGCTCCTTAGCTCATCTCAGTTGCTCACAAGAATACAGATAAAACTGCCAAATGTTCTTCAGAACTTCCTTTGTGTGCTGGTTAGCATTTTAACGGTATTTCCTATAATAAGGCTTTGAAAACAACCCTGGGTGTTTAGCAAATTCATACAGTATTTGCTAGTGCAGTCATTATTTTGAAAAAGTTTTCTGTAAAATTCCCACTCATCATGCGATAAAAATTATAATACTAAATAGCCCTTAAGAAATCTCTCGCCTGTGAGATAACACTATAATATTTAACAAGACATCATAGTGGAATCACCTTTGTGAGGAAAACTATTAATGACTCCCTCAGATTTTTCAGACTCTCCACATTTGGGTTACATGACTCATGTTAATTAAATGGAACTAAGTCTGTGAAGTTGAGCACTATTCTCACATACCTTGTTGTATGGGCACTATATACTTTTAGATTTTGTTTTTTCTTAAAAGGAATCCTAATACATAGCATTTTAGGAATTATGTTGACAGTCATTTTTTATATCTTCCATATTCGTTAAATAATCCCTCTTGCTTCTGATACAATAATATAATTTGTGGGACTATAAGAGGAGCAAAATGACTACAGACAAACATACCTTTTTTATTTTTTAGGTTAAAAGGTTATCATCAAGGTTCATTATTTCCATATCCCCTTTAGTACCCATCATCCCAAGGGATGATGGAACACCAGGACATGAATTAAAACACTCACCACAAATGCATACCCTGCTAATTAACAACAAAATGTCCTTGTTTATTGTATTGTTTCGACACTCAAACGTTTTTGCATCTTCCTCACTGTTGTACGTGCTATGAAAAAAGGTTTTGGCTTAGACTTTGTATTATATATTGTGTTTTTACAGGAGGGAGCCCCAAGCACCTGAGCCTGGGCACTCCCTCGCCCAGACAGTCCCATCCCAAGGCATAAGCCCAGGGGGCTCTGACAGCCCCCAGACAGGGATCCAGAGTCTGGATCACAGGTCAGTCTCCACCTGCCCCTTCATTCTGGGCTGCCACTTAATCTCCCTCCTAGTCCCTTCCTTGGCTGAGAAGGGGGTCATTTGATCTCTGACTGACCCCCAATGTCTGCTTGGACATGGTCCTGGTCCAGCCAGCACCAGCTAATTTTCCTCTGCCTTTCCATCCTGGAGAACACAAAGAGCTCTCCTACCCTGTCTAATGCATTTTTTTTTGCATGTTGCGCTACAAGCCAAGTCAAGCCACATAGGCAGGTTTATAGCAGTTTGATTAAATCCCATCACTCCCACCACCACCACCTAGAGATGCTAGGAAGCCCACCATGAAGACCCTTTAATGGGCAGATTCCCAGAAGGAACAACCTTTGAGAGCCCTCTTCAATGGCTTCTAGTGAAGTGATCACAGCCTTCTGAGATGCTCCCTGAAATGGAGGACAAGGTCCATCCTGTAGAAGCCAAGCCATGTAGCTGTTGGTTTCATGGAACAGCCATGGCATCTATCCTTTGAGCTTCTAAGATTGACAGTGAAGGGAACACACGTCTCCTCCTGGAAGCTGCCTGTGGGTGACTCAGTTTGCTGTGTGGCTATGTTTCACCTGATAACAGCTGCATGGGCTTTTTCTACGGTTTTCCCCAGGCCAGAGCATTCACTAGCCTTCATCTGTGGCTGCACTTGCTTTTTGACTTTTTCTTTTTGTTCAAAGTCTCGGTGGAAATTTTTATGCAAGTTTTAATTGGCTATCTCTGTGAAAAGTGCAAGTTGGCAATGATTGTGGCTAAAGGCAAAATTAGTGTGAGATTGTTCCTGAGTCAGGGGACACTGTCTTAGCAAAAATGGTCTTACAGCCATAAAAGGCAACCAAATCCTTCTCTTAGGAGGGAACTTCATTGGTTATTGCCAAAAATGAGGGAAAGGGCTATGGAAAAAGTAATCTACTTTTGTTTATATAACCGGAAATGTCATGATTTAAATGTATTTACAAATCAAAACCAAATATGGCAGAAAGAACCAAAGTTTAACCCCAAACAGATAGTGTATTTTATCTTTCCCTTGGTTTGTTTGTAAATAACTTGCAAAATTTGATAGAGCTTGCATCTTTGTTATCTGTAGTATCTCTAGAAGTTACTTTATAAATGAGAAAACTCAGTAGAACCTGCAAATTATTCCAACACTGAATTTGTTGAATCTGTATTTATTTTACAAGGACACATTCTAAAGAGGATGTGTTTATGCTTGGCTCTCTGGGGAAACATCAAAGGAAACTCTGGGGGTGGGGGGCAGGGAGCAAACTTACACTCCCAATTTTACCACCTTTTAAATTTTCCTTTGCACAGTAATTCCGATGGAGACTTTGCCAGATCCATCAGGGAAATGCTAATTAAGGTCATTAGTATCCTCTGGCAGTCACTCATGCAAGTTCATGGTCAGACACTCAGAAGGCAACTTCTGAGGTCCATTTGCTAACAGAAACATGAACACTTAAGTCTGGAGTGCTGAAGAGGAGGAAGAAGTTTTGCAGCTACAGCTAAATTGCTGAGCCCAACTTAAAGGTCATGCGGGCCTGTTTGGATCACATGTAATGTGTATTGGGGCTCCAGAATCAGAAGAGCAGGTGCCCTTTCTACTTTTGAGAGAGCCGGCTGAGGTACCTTTCTTGTTAACTCCAGTTTAGGATCTGCTATCTGGAGTGAGACCGAGGCCTTGTAAAGTCTTTTTTTTTCATACTGGAAAGAGAACTTTGCTCCTTTTAATTGTTTTTGGGGCATTATATACCCAAACACCAGGTTGGAATTGCAGCCATCTGAATATTCTCAAAAAGCATCGTTATCATTTGAAAACCAAGGAGCCAAATGAGAGGTGGCCTGGAAAAAGCCACTTTGGAGGTGGGTGAATGAGATCACTGACAGTACTATGATTGGAAGGCAGCTTCTGATTCATTTGGGGAAACCACTGGAAAGACTTTCCCTGAAATGTTGAATACATTCTAGAATGCCTCGAGCCTTGTTGTAGCTGAGTTTATTCTCATGTCATTGTACAGACTGCCTCATAATCACCCAACATCCATCCTGGTTTATTTGCCATAGTCACTTGCATTTGGAGGGTGAAGAACATCCTTGCTAAGCTTGTGCTGTGTATTTTCAGATTTTCTATCTTGTTCTGCTTTCTTTGTTCCTTCCATTGCTTTCTGCAGGTATTTAAACCCATGGTTCAAAAGAGACTATAATGTAGCTAAGTGGGTAGAAGATGTGAATAAAAACACTGAAGGACCATACTTTAGGTATTTTATAAATTAATTTTATATCCTTTTCAAACTTTCCCAGCACATACAAATACTGTAGTGTGACTGGCTCTCTATCTTGTATCTCCCAATACAAGTTCCCGTAGGTGGAAAGGGTCCTTGTTTATTTGCTGCCTTTTGATCTCTGTTTCTGGCTTCGTGAGCAAGTCTAGTTTTTTTTTCTGAATGTTTCAAATGAAGCCATTTGAAAGGGTTGCCATTTAGTGCATGTCCCCATCACCATCTTGAGCTTTTTTAGTAGCTTTCTCTTCATTTGATGCTATGTAGTGTTCTGTGGGCATGAAACATAATTTCCACTAATAAAGAAGCACTATTAACCTGAACAATTTAATGTCTGGAATTTAGCAGTTTCATAGTGCATTTTTCCTACATACTGCCTTAAGAGTGCATAGTACATACGAGAAAACTTAAGGGCAAATGTGAAAAGAAACTAAATGAAATGTAGTGGCATTTGAGTAAAAATGGTGATTTAATGGAACTTAAAATTATCCAGAGAATCTTGACCACATGAGAGTAGATTGGATGAGTTTAGGTTTCATTTATTCAGTACAACTGTTTGCTCCCAGACAAGGGCAGTGCTAAGATATACTTTATAGATTTGCAACAAAACATCCAAGGCACTGTTTATGCTAGTAAAATGGTTGTTATCTAACACTTCAGATAGATCAGGAAGCCGATTGAAAACATGTTCTTGGTTCACAGAAGAACAGAGTATCCCTACATTTTAGAAACTAGAATTTACTCTATCCACTGCAGCTCAGTCTCATGTCAGTAGAATTTCCAAGAGCTCTTAATGGCATTTTTTCACTCTTTCTAGTATCAAAGTGATTTCCTAGAGGAAAATGTCCAATTTATATCTGACTACTTTGTGGACAGCTAGTGTAAAGAAGAAATAATGAACTCAATTACTACCTCTTCTGAACACAGTTAGCTTTCAGATTACTTTTTGCCATGACTTGGGTCAGCATTTAACAGATATCAAAATATGTACGTGTCTTTCACTCTCAGCACCCATATAAGGTGGACTTTCTCTTCCAGTGTACCATTTAGTTTAGACATGTATAGTTTGAGAAAATGATTAGACCTACTTGCATTTTACTTTGATCCATACATTTGCATATGCCCCAAGGAAAGCATAACCCTGCCTGCTCACAACAATATATCCTGCTTTTATACCCCATCTTTCCCTCCTGCCCTGTTCCTCTGCTTTTACCACTTTCCCACACTGAACCTCATACACATACACTCACATTGAAACATCCCACCCTCACCTGTAGCTCTCAAGATGGCCAGCGTCAGGAAGACAGTTAAGATTATTCTGAATGTTATTTGGAATCTTGGCTCACCTGCAGTCCTATTTCCCCTGTCTATCTTCCTCAGGCTTGTGGGCAGATTGTAATTTGTATCAGCCATGGACCCCAAACAGAAGGACTTTGGTCGCATATGGCCTAGGGCTTTTATACCTAAGTGGACCTAGCATCTTTGCAACAGTAATTTGTGAAATGGTACCCCGGAAGAGTTGTTTCACCTCCCCTGGGTCAGCTGAGTAGTTGATGTGGCTCCCCGAGTAGAGTTCACATTTCTTAAAATCAGCACCCAGGTCTGCCCAGAAGCTGCATGACTAAGCACAGTTTGGATGGGGAAATGCTTTAGCACCCCTGGTTGCACGTGCAAAGCTGCAAGGGCAATTTTAGAGGGTTTCTTTATCTCCTCTTTTAGAATGAGATGTCACCTCTCACAGTGGATGGCGACATTACAAATTCATTATTACAATCTGTATTTGTATTTAAAGGCTAGATAAAAATCCAGTGGAGGTTTATGATGTAACTCTCATTTTAGGATGAATGAGCATTATGTTGGTGGGACCTGAAAACCAATGCACAGCTTTTAAGAAAGTCGTGAATAATCGAAGATATCCCAGAGGTTTTAACACAATGATTCTAACACAACAGAGAATGTCATCCACCCTCTGTCCAAGCCAGTCCTTGTGTAGAGGCCTGAAGGGCATTCACACTTTGGCTTATGCTTTGTCAGCCCTGTGCTTAAGCTCAGATCTGCTTCAATAGTCACCAGGTTATTTAGGATTACCTTTCCTGCCAAAACACCGATGAGGGCAAAAGTCATTTTATTAATCACTCATATGGTGTGGGCTTTGTGGCAGCCTTATCAAAACACAGTGGGGACTTTGTGAGTGCTTCAAACTGATCCAAAGTATAGTCCAGCAGTTAAAATATTATATCCTCATCACTATGAAGAGCAAAGAAAATGCCAAAAGGTTTTGAGTGATGGTAGTTCCTCAGCTGTGCTCCCTTATGCAGTTCTGTATCCGACACTGGTTGCTCAAATGCCAGCATATACTCACGTCAAGCAGGACAAAAGCATTATCTCCCCATACTTACACCTTGGAGGCATTTCTGTTGCTGACAGGGCTTTACAAGCTCTGATCAGGTAGCCTTCCTCTTGAGTATTATGCACTTAATTACTCAGCATCCCCCTTCCATTATCTTATGGAAAATGCAGTAACTCTGAAAAGAAACTAGTTATAATTTATCTTGTATTGAGTGCCTGCTATGTAACTTTATCTTTTACCACATCATGAGATAATGGGCATTCTTACTCTCTTTCTATGGATAGAGGAAACTGCGACACAACAAGTAACTCAGGGTAGTACATCTAGTAAGCGTAAGAATCAGAATGACGAGCTTGGCTCTGATTCCAAAATCTGTTCCCCTTCTACCTTGCTGTAATTACTTAAGAAGGGTAGGGTGTATATTGACTACTTAAATTCTATCCTAGGACACGTTATAAATCCTGGATTAGGCTACTATAAAATTTGCATCTGAACAAAGACGAGTAAGGGTGGACCCATGTCCCTCATGTGTGACTGATGTGGTTTCAGCCAGTTCTGGGGGGCAGAACTGAGCTGAGTGTGGCCTTACAGGCATGTCTACAGAAGACAAGCCCAGTAAGTCTGATGTGGCCCCAAGATAGACAATCCATGGGCACACAGGCACACCTTCACTGTGTAGCCCTAAATGGCACCCATTATGGTTATTTTGGTTTTTTTAAATGCTATAATGATAATTGTCAACATTTGTTCAAAGATTACTTTGTAAGGTAATGAGCTGGGCCAGTGCCTGGTTGTCAGTAAAAGCCAGATTGGAACTACCAGGCAAGTAGCCAGGGTCAGAAAATAGCCTGGAAGCTGTTTTGAAGCAATGCCTCTTTAGACATTTGTTACAAAATTTTAGTTTGTTTTTATTTCCCTAAACTGGTTTACTCTACCTTGTTCTCTGTTCTTATTCTGACTCCTCTTCTGTTGCCAGACATGCCCCTAAATAATACACTGTCACACACCACCCATCCTCCAGGACATGATGCCCTTGCCCCTACTAAAACTGTCCTGCTTGGCTTCTCTTCCCCTCAGAGTCAGTCCAAAGTGTCAGCTAGCTGGTATATTCATGTGAGAGGAAGTATACATGCAATTTCTTGGGGGATCTGGAGAATATCTCCTGTTTTGTTTTCACTCACCTTTGGCTTATGGCCATGGAAAAATATTTGGAGGAAATATTCCAGCACCCCTCATTGGGATGGCCTGGTGTGTGTGCAGAGCTGTTCATTTGGACTCATGGCCAAGTAAATGACTGGCATGACTGAATCTGTAAGCTAATAGCTCATGCTATGGACACATCCACACTGTAGCAAATTAAGAAGAGGACTCATTTTGAATGATCCCCTAAAGTAAACAAGATTCAGTTCTTTCTTTGTGTATCCTGACTAGCTTTCCTGAACTTGGATATCTTATCAGTAGTGATTAGGCTAAAAATCTGAACCCAGGTTAATGTCCCTTGTTTTAGAAATATGTATTTTAAATATCAAAATACAAAAGTTCATCCTCATTCTATGCATACTGAATATGTTTCCTAAAGATCATTGTCATGTTGGAAATGTTTTCTTAAAATTGAAAACATCCTTAATTTCTGAATTAGAAAAAAATGCAGTAGTACTGCTTAATAGGCTTTCAAAGGAGTTGAAGTACTTATATTCTTAGTTTTACCCATCTATTCCATAGTGGGGAGCATTAGCACAAGAGAAGTCAAATATCTGTAATTGTAACTGTTCACACTACCAGAATATTAAGCCAGTTCACATTGGTCCTGAACATTTTTCAAAACTAGAGGAGATGTTAGGAGTTACAGATTAAAAGCAAATTAAAGCACTATTGATTCTTAAAATTGAGCAAGAAAGGTCACTTGAATCTCAAGACTTGTAGGAAAAAGGATTTTCAAACCTCAGCTTGAATTTGTTGTCTATAACATGGAAACTGATTCGAAAACTACAGGAGAACTAGGGCAAAGCATAATACATGGATGGGAACCAAAATTTACAACAAGGGGGAAAAAAGAGCCCTTGTGATGCCGTTGCATGCAGTGCAGTCCGTCCCCCCACCCCCACCCCACCCAGTACCGCCCTGCTGCTGACATTTCCCAGGCTGTCAGTCACTGCCAGCAGGTGAGGTGCCTGCTATGGCAGTAATACCTGTGTGTGGCCATGTAACCACTTCAGCATGTATGGCTCACAGCCACCTTACAGCAGTTGCTGAGAGCAGTCATGGATGTGGAGTGGTAACATCTGTGAAAGGATAGGTACTGATGAATCAGCACATCTATTTCCTGTTGATACGGTGTATGAACAAACTCTCAGCTGCTTTTTTTACTTTGACGACAAGACAACAGATGTGGGCCCTTCCTGTGAGCTCAGCCTAGTCACACATATTACCACTGCACAGGCAGAGTCCAACAAGAGAACAGAATACAATCACAGCTTATGTGTATCTTTCATATGGAATATCTTCATGTTGGAGATAATACGTGTTATCCAAATAGGAAGGGTATTTGTGTTTTGTTTTCCTTTTAGTAAAATTCCAGTCAGTAGAGTGTAGCCACCTCATTAGCATGACAAGTGCACCCTACATGAGTTAGCAAAATCTACTTCTGTGGCACAAAACCCTCCCCTGTCCAGAAATGCTGATTGTAGGGACTGATCAGACCATTTTTGTATGTTCTCATCAGACTCGTTGTTTGGCTGGAACTCTGCACTCCTTACTGCTTGCATGTTTACTAATTTATTATCAAAACCCCTCTATTTGCCTTTGTTCTTTCACAACTAACATTCTGGCCTCTGAATGCATGAGTTTTGTGTAAACTGGTGTGTGACTTAGCAACTAATAAGTATATCAATTGTATTATAATTTCAGAACTTAAAAATATTATTGGAATTACTGTACTAAAACATTTTTTACATTAAGTGGTTAAAATAAGGCAGAATATTCATATGTTGTACATTTAATTTACCATTATGAGCTCTTAGAATAATTTTATCCCTTCTCCATTTTAGCTGTTTTTATCTATTCTATAGGAAATTTCATGTTTGGCTTTTCTAGTTGAAGAGTCTGATTCTGTGTGCTTAACATTTAAACAATCCATTGCAGTTATGGCATTAGGAAAATAAAATTCCAGCATTCCAGTGTTGTGAAGAACAGAGAATCTCCCAGTAGTTAAACCTTTGCAATAGTGGCCTGTGAAAATTACAATCAGAGAGATTGTTTTGAACCTACTTTTCAGATGTTTGAAAGAGATGTTAGGCAGTCACATAATATTTATTTCATGTGTTCTCAACATCTCAGGACTCTGTCTCCTGCCAAGTCTCCTTCTTCATCAACTGGGTCTATTGCCTCCAGCAGAAAATACCCATACCCAATGCCTCCACTTCCAGATGAAGAGAAGAAAGTGAACCGACAAAGTGCCAGGGTATGTGGGAACTTCTGTACACTAACAGCCTCAATCATTATCATTTATCTATGAGTTCATAGTTTAAAAGAGCCTTTTTTTTCTTCTTTATAAAAAAAAGGGAAGATTTTTAAGATTTCGTTGAAAAATGGAAGGTACTTGGAGATGTGGGGCTCAGATATATATTTACAAATGAGCTTAATTAGTGAATTAATCCTAGTGATATTTGATATGTTTTAATCATTCATTGCTATGTATTTATGTCTTTTATTATGCGTTATAGGTACTATATGACAGTCTGGAATAAAGAAAACAGAATGTATTCTGTTTTAACAATTTTTTAATATACCTGGAAATGCCAGAGATGAAATAAACTAGCCTCATATTCATGCCTAATTTGCTTACTCAAGCCTTTTACTGGCTAATAATACCCAGTAAGACTTTAGAAATCAGAACTTGTGACAGAAAGTTAGACCAGTGGCTTGGAGGTAGGGGTAGAATTTGGATACAAGGCATTTGGATACATGTGAAAATCTCTAATATTAAAAAATATGGCAATAGTATGGTAGAATTTAGCAATCTTTTATATTCTAAAAAGCCAGACTTATTTTATTTTATTTTTTAATGTTTATTTCTTTTGGGGAGGGAGAGACTGGGACAGAGACAGAGCAGTAATGGGAGAGGGGCAAAGAGAGACAGAGACAAAGAATCTGAAGCAGGCTCCAGGCGCTGAGCTGTTAGTTTGAGCTTGGGACTCACACTCATGGTTGGGGAGATCATGACCTGAGCTGAAGTCAGGCAGTTTACCAACTGAGCCACCCAGGCACCCCTAAAATGCCAGGTTTAAAAACATGTAAGAGCAGATTATATAAAAATATGTTCACCAGAAGTATTATTTATTTATTTACTTTTTTTTTTTTTTTAGTTTGTCATTGGGTCTTCACATAGAACGGATTCCTTATTTTATTTTTTAATTAAGTATTATATTTATATAATATAGTAATATAATTTAGTATACTATCATCTACAGTGTTATATTAGTTTCAGGTGTACCAGAAATTTCCTTAAATATGGAGTTCTCTTTTACACTTTATGGTTCCACCCAGCTTGACAGTATTCCCGGAATACATCCATTATGTGAAATTTGAGAGATGGTCGAGTTTAGAGAGGCAGACCGGCCCTCAGAGAGGCTTAAGTGAAAGATACAACTAAAGAATAATTACTTTTATTGATATCCAAGTTCTTTTGTGGTCAGTTACAGTGTAATGATGATCTTCTCAGAAATAATTTTGCAATAAAATAGAGCTTTAAAAGCTTGGACAGATTTATCTGCTAGTGGGTCTCGGCTTCCTAGGTGTTTTGGTTTAGAAAGATATTTCAGAGCCTCTTTGATCCTGAACTTAAGTAATGGAGTTTAAGGTAAACATAAGTCATTCATATTTTAACTCGATCAACTCACAATAAGAAAACACAACTCACTAAAAGCAGATTAGACTACTATGGTCAGAAAGACTTTAAAAACTTGTCAGTGGCGGGGCGCCTGGGTGGCTTAGTCGGTTAAGCGTCCGACTTTCGCTTAGGTCATGATCTCGTGGTTCGTGGGTTCGAGCCCCGCGTCGGGCTCTGTGCTGACTGCCAGCTCAGAGCCTGGAGCCTGTTTCAGTCTGTGACTCCCTCTCTCTCTGACCCTCCCCTGTTCACGCTGTCTCTCTCTCTCTCCTAGAAATAAATAAAACATTAAAAAAAAAAAAAAAAAAAACCAACAACTTGTCAGTGGTGTTTTGTGAATTACATGAAAAATTACCTTCCCATGCTCATATGGGTAATGGTAAAAGACGGAAAGGAAGAAGAAAATTCAGATTTCCAGCACTCAGCTTTCTGGCTTTAAAAAACAGAATTGTTAGTAGGCATCTAGTTCATGACTTGAGTATGTGGTAATGAAATCCAAGGCTGATGTCATTCCTCAGACAACTGTCGAAGTATAACACCCCACTTTTCATCTCTGATAAATTGTCTACATTGCTGTTTTGCTCTGTCCATTTGGAGATATTCTCTCAGCTGTTGTCATGCCAGGGTGCAGGCTATTAATGTTCCCACATGAAAGCCCTGAAAGTGACAGCTCCCCAGAGGACATGGCTGGCCTGTGGCCTCTTCCCTGGGATGAATGGGGCAACAGTGAAGACTAGTGAAGACTGTAACCCCAGGGACAGTGTGAAAGGTCGATGGCTCCATCCACCTTGGAACATGAGCACATAGCAGAATCCTGAAGAATAGGCAGCCTCCATTCCCGGACTGTTTATGAGGGCTGTGGAGAATCAAGCAAGCAGATCTTTTTCACCAGCAACCCCTCCATTTAGCCATCTAGAAATGGCCACAGTCATGTCTGTTCCTAAAAGTGATGGCTTGACAGTTCTCTGCTCCTTTTTCCTCACTGGGATAATGGTGATCTTCAGGTTCTGCCAGTGTCATCCCTCTGTTCCCCTTTCTGCAAACTGCTTCTAATTTTTAAAAAAAAATTTTTAATGTTTATTTATTTTTGAGAGAGAAAGAGAGCGTGAGCAGGGGAGGGGCAGAGAGAGAGAGAGACACAGAATCTGAAGCAGGCTCCAGGCTCTGAGCTATCAGCACAGAGCCTGACACAGGGCTTTAACTTACAAACCATGAGATCATGACCTGAGCTGAAGTCGGACACTTAAGTGACTGAGCCACTCAGGTGCCCCAGCTAATTTTCTTAACCTTTTGAGAGAAAACTGGACTCACTGAAGCTGAAGTCTGAACCCTTTACTACTCCATACCATCATCTGAATGTCAATCCAGGTCTTCTTACCTTGCAAACACCCTGTTTAACCATTCATTTTCACTAGTCTCCACCAACAGGGGTCACACACACAAACATCCTTAGAGTTGAGAGAGTTGGTCTCGAAAGGGTGAGAACACAGGCGGCTCCACCACAGCCTTTGTGGAGTAGCCAATGACTATTCAAAGTAAGATTTCCATGAAGATTCAAGAGAACCTCTTAAGGAAACCTATATAGAAACATCCACAGCTATTTCTCCTTTTTCTGTCTCAGAAACTCATTGGGTATACAATGACATGCCCCAGATTTTCAGCAAAAATGGAATTTGGATTGATTTGGGTGTAACTTAAGTCACAGTGGTCTCTAGACTTTCTTTTTTCATGTTTATAAAAGTATATCCAAATCATATTGCCTAGAAACTATTTTATCAGCCTGATCTTTTTCCTTTTTTTTTTTAAATTGGCCCCCCTTGTAAACTGAGTTGTGTTCATATTTGATCATGCCAGAGTTTTTTATAGTCCGTTAAAACAATTACTGAACATTGTAGAAATTAGAAAGGAACAGGACTAGTGTACAGAACTGGTAACAAAGGTAAGGAGGGGAAGAGGTGAGGGAATTAAGGAGTTGACATAGTGCCGTGGAATCATTATTCTACTCTGATGGATCCCTCGGAGAGGACAATTTTCTAGAAGACAGTGATGGATTTGGAGAGCAGATGGCCTGGTTATAGGCCCACGGCAATGATTTCTAAGTGGGTGGTAGTGGTATTGATGGAATCACACTTGCCCCAGGTCAGTACTTCTCAGTACTGGCTGTACATGGGGATTGTTTGAAGGGGATTTAGACTGTGCTGATGCCTGAGTCCCCACCCAGAGACCCAGAGAGATTTTGAGTTAGTTGGTCTGATGAGCAACCTTGTCAGTAGGATTTTTAAAACCTCCTCAGATCCTTGAAAGGTGCAGGTGGGTTAAGAAACACTGCTCTAGAAGGCTGTATCAGAACCCTGGGGGAAAGGAGTATATGTGTGGTTTAAAAAAATAACATTTTAATTTATTTTATTTCATTTGAGACATAATATTTAACCTATTCAAATTTTTGAGTAACAGTAAGTGAAGATGTGAGGGGGTTTTGGATTAAAAGGTGGCACTTGCTAAAAAGGTTGATACACAGGTTTAGAGGAAAGAGAAAGGTAAAAATTAGAGTATTTTTTTATCCATTTATTAGATGTCACAAGAGTGTGCTTCCACAACCACATAAGTATGGATGGAGTCACCAACTCTTTTTCATCTTCATAGCTTAGAATATGCTTGTTCCCAGGGCGCCTGGGTGGCTCAGTTGGTTAAGCATCCGACTTTGACTCAGGTCGTGGTCTCACAGTTTGTGAGTTTGAGGCCCCCCATTGGGCTCTGTGCTGACAGCTCAGAGCCTGGAGTCTGCTTCAGATTCTGTGTCTCCCTCTCTCTCTGCCTCTCTCCTCCCCTCCCCTGTGCTCACTCTCTCTCTCTCTCTCTCTCTCAAAATTAAACCTTAAAGAAATTTAAAAGAAAAGAATTTGCCTGTTTCCTGCTTTCACAATGTACAATTTTGCTTTTCTCTGTTGTGCAGCTATGGGAGACATCCATTTAAGATCCACTGTTTACATGTGATACATCAAAACTGTTTACTTCAACTTTTATAGAAACCCAGCCTCACGGAATCACTGCAAATCTATCTGCTCTTCAGACAATACAGAGACCCTCTGAGATGCCAGAGGAGAGGAAGCCAAGTTTCACATCTGGATACCATTTTCTTTTTGTCATTGACTTAGGATTTAACTGAACCATGAAAAGAACTACTGAAGTGTTACACTATAACATGGAACAATAAAGGTACTGGTATGTTAATGGATAATCTGCATGACAGATATATGTAGAAATCTCGCTAAAATTAACTCACATGACCCAAATGTAGCAAGTTTCTTAAGGGATAATAGTGGATTCAGAACTGACATTCTGAAGCACATCCTCATTGTAGACAGTGATGCTATGTGCATGAAGCTTCTGTTTATTGCTTTCTACATTTTAAGGAAACAACATCCCATAATAGAAACTAGCATGCAGGGCTAAGGCATATAGGATTTTTCTGCAGGACTTTAAAGCTTGAGAGGCCAATATCCCATATGCTAACTCTAAACATGTATCTTTATTTTTGTTTTTGTTTTTTTTTTACTTTTCGTATTTATATCAACATACAAGGACAATTGTACATATGTAAACATTTTTAAAATAAAAAGAAAGCAACTGTTACACACAAGTCAAGTGTATTTTGCCAAATGCCTAAAAATAATCAGTAACAGTCACATCATCATCATCATCCATCTAATGGTCTTTAAAGATTATAAGCAGATGATGTTGTAAATATAGTGGTCAGTGCCCTAAGTGTGTCTCTCTGTAATTGGTATTCGTCCTCCAAAACATGTGATATCCCTTTAAATTGTGCACAGCCTGGAGGCAGTTTTATCGAGTGATTAATTGAACCAGAGAACAAAATGCCCAGGAAATCTGGGGCTTCCACACTTGCTGTGGCCGGAGTTCAGGAGCATACAGCTCGGCGGCCTCAAGGCACTCTGAGGCTGATGGCTGCTCCCTGGGAGTCCTCCAGCCAGTGCCTGCCACAGCAGCTGTTCTCTCTCAGTATCAGAGCACGGCTAGTCTCACCTTGGAGGCCCGTGGGCCCCTCAGCAGCACGTCCTGCTGACCTTAAGCAAGTGTACCAAAGACACGTGAGACCAAGGGCCGCTGATACATTGGTAGCTTCCAACTTGCCAACACTCTAACCCTATGTGGCCTCAATTTTTGTTCTTTGACAAAACTTTTTAGCTACCCTCATCTGTAAGATGAATGACTTGTTTTAATAAAACCAACTTTTACACTGTTTATCAAGGATATTTATCATCACTAGGATGTGAGTCCAACAGATCATTTTGCACTGAGGTGGAAGCAAAATGATGGAGGAGGGTTCTACCAGCTGGGCTGGGAAGCCTCAACAGGCCACAGAGGGTTAGAAGAAACCTGAAGCCACAAGTGTTTGATGACTGTGAAGTTACCCAAACAGCTGGCAGGGGAAATAATCTGACATTTTCAACTTTTTTTTTTTTTAATCCATAGAAAAGTGAGAAATCTATGTAAAGTCCCTTCTTTAAAACCAAAGTTGGATAGCTGTTACAATGCAGCTCTGTCATACTAAAAGAAAACTTCCCCTGGTAAGGCTACTTTAGTGAACTCTGATGTTGATGGGATCAATCCAATGCTTTGATGTGAAGAGTACTTCTGAATTTCCTCATTTTCTCTCCTTTTTCTTGTGAAGAATGGAATCTGCAGACAAGATTTCAGAAGTATCCTCCTAAATTTGATCTCTCCCAGTAGTGTCCATGGTCAAAATCCATTTCATCTCCACATATAGTCATCTTAGTTGCCCAAACTGAAGGGCCATGTTAGAGGCAGTATTTTATTATCTATGGTTTATGTCTTCTGTAATGGACCTCTCTTCTGAAAGTCTTTGAAAATGTCTGACAAGCAGTTTAATCATTCAAAACTATAAAGTGTTTGTAAACAGCATTTTTCATGACAGGAAGGGATGTGATTATCGATACTACAATAAAATGATTCATCAGATTAAGATTTGGGTGAGTGTTGGGTGACAATGCCATGTAGCTCACATGAAGGACAGGAGGGCAGACAGATTTAAAGATGTAGCAAATAAAGTGTGACCAAGATCACTTTAATGTGCACTGAATATTTTCTGGTATTGAGTGTATAAAATGCTAATGTTATGAGATTTATTTTGACTACAAAAGAGTTTATAGATTTGAATGTAAGGTACTTTGTGTAAATATGCTTCCTAGTTATGGTTAAATAAACCCTAACTTGAAAGAATTTACAAATGGGGAGCTACTTGTCAACAGATTCCCCCTACATACACACACACACTTTCCTTACTTTCTCAATTATTTTTACATGGAAATTATTATTTCAAATAAAAGTCAATGTAACATGCCTTTAGGAAGACATAGTTGTTTATAGTCAGGCTCCTTGATAATAACTTTCATATGGAACTGAATGAAAAGCATTTGTTTTATTTGCAGGGAGATTATGATTTTATAGTAGCTTTAAAGTTCTGTTCTGGGTATCTGCCTAAGAATGTTTGAACATTCTTATAGCCATTTGCAGAATTCTTTGACAAGTTTATAATCTTAGTACTTTTGAGAAATACCTATATGGGCAGTCATGGTTGGTATTTAGATGTGTTAAGTCTAAATATTTATGACTTTTCACCCACAGAAGCAGGGAAAAATGGACCTACGGCACTAAACACAAGCACAGCATTATCTTTAATATGGTTTAGGGAGAAAATTGGAAATGTTACTAAAAGAAAATGAACTTAATATGGTTTAGGGAGGAACTTTGAGATCACCAGAGCACTTTGTATCATGCAACTAATATTTATACCCCCCAGTCAATTATTAGGACTGTTATGCTAAGCAGAGAAGAGCAGTTCATTGGCCTTTCTGTTCCATTGTATGCCTTTTTCTTCTGTTTCTAAAGTTTTCTGCATAGATAAAACTTCAGATTGACAACCGTGCTGCCTGCGATGGTCTGTTCGTCCATAGACATTGCAGTATAGCAAATTCTGACTTAAAGAAACACTGAAATCTCATTATTAAGAATAACAAGGGGGTGAGGGTAAGAGGAAGCCCCTGAAGGAACTGAGGTCAGATGTACTGGTCTGTGTCCCGCCAACTCTTTCATTAGTCTGGAAGTGGCGTCCTCCTCAGGAGTTCCTCAGCCGGAAAGTGATCCCCAGGTCACGTGCAGTCTGTGGAAAGGAATCCACTCAAACAGCACAGTATAGTGACGGCTTTCAATTTACCTTAGTTGCTCTGTAGTTTAGAGAAACTCGGGGCTGTTCCTTAAAAAAATTGACTAATAAAGTAAATGTAGGGTTGAAATGCCAGAGATACTTTTTAGTTTGAGATAGGTGCTTTATTAAGTAATGCTACAGTTTTTTATCCCCCCCCCCCCCCCGCCTTGGCTTTAAAAAGGCTTTTAAATTTGTCTTAATGTATAAGGTCAGTCTGGTGTAGATTTCTGTGCATAAGATGGATAGGGTTTCTAAAAGAAGTTGCTGATAAAATTAGATCTTTTCTGTGCTTCCCGAAGGACTATTTATGTTTGTCATCCAGCCTTACATTTCTTTTGTTGTTGTTGATTCCCTTGCAAATTTGCATAATTTAACTTGTCCATTGTCCCAGATCTCTTGTGACTACTTTACCTTTTGCTTTTTTGGATTTTGTTCTTTACTTTTTTTTGTTGTTATTCTTTACTTTTTGCAGTTACTTGTGAACCAGAGGAGATATGGTGTTTTTATTCCTTTCTTTACAAAATCAAGCTTGTTTATTTCATACATTCTTCATTTCCTGTTGTCAGGTACTTCCACTTTAACTTATATATTTAGTGTTTCAGTATGTTCTCATGTTATCCTACATGATAATAAATCCTTACCTAAAGAGAAGCCTATTTTATTTTATTTTATTTTATTTTTATTTTTATTTTACTGAAACGTAAAGGAAGGGTAGTTTACCGGAAGGATGCGGAGTAGCTGGCAGTGCCAAGATGAGGCCCTGAATGGACTGAAGGAACAAAGGGCGGCCAGCAGCTTCTGCCACAGTCTGACTAGGACATCACTGCCAGCTGCTGCCAAGGGCGCCCCCTAGGGCACCATATTATAAATTCCATCCTACCAGTTGGTAAGTTGCCACCAGCTTTTCATGAAATGTTTTAACTTCCATTGGTGGCAAAACACCTACGTTTCAGGGTCCTGATGGTCTTTTTCCTTTTTTTGTTTCCCCTAAAACTGCTACACACATTTGCCTTGTTGTTCAATGGAGCCCAGGTGAATTTCTCATTCTATTAGCTTAAAATATCTAAAAGGCAGATGTTTCTGTGGAATAGGGCTTAATTTGAGGCTCAGTAATTTCTTCCCCCCTCAGTTATTTTCTGAGTAGATAAAACTATTCTGATTTTGGATGCAGCAACTCTCCTCCTGGCATGGGAACACTTGATCACTTTCTTAAACAGCTTCCCCTGTTTGGTGGATTCTGAGGAGCCCAGACTGCTCTTGTGAATCAGTTAAGGGGCAGCACCCCCTCATCTGGGCGTCCGGATGCGTGTGTGCGTGCGCACGCAGCTGCATGTGCTAGAACCCTGCCCGCGTGCTCATAGCGTGCGCTGTGAGAGCAGGTGCCTTTAATTCTGAGAGGAGCTTTCCCAGATGTTCGTCAAATGAAGATGCAGCAGGACTTTAGAAATCAGGGCATAATATTTCTCTTCATATTTTATTCCTGGTTTTGTCAGAGCCCCCAACAAGGAGCACGGTGTGGTTGTTTAGAAGTAGGAAAACAAAACCTTCGAAAACAAAAACCTGCCTGGCACTTTTGTCCTTTATCTCCAGGGCCTGACAAACAGTAAGCATCCTCTCTATGGAGTCTGAGAGATGCTTCCAAACCCTTCCTACTCCTCTTCAGTAGGCTGTCAGCCCTTTTCTCCTGACTAGGAACTTTCAGTGTCACGGAGGTAAGTCCCTTCTTGGCTAAACTGGCACTGGGGAGGGCCACCGGGTGCAGAATACGAGGAAGAGAGGCACCTGTAGTCTTCTCTCACTGGCACCTGGGCATGGATTATACACCTTTGGACGTCACTGAGAGATTGGTCCTCGGGTAGGTTTCAGGATAGAGGGATGATAGAAGGGAAGGAGCCTAGCGAGGTCATGAGGCATTTAGTTCTGACGCAAGAGCAGAACGGAGACGCACATGAACCCAGAGGCCAAGTGTGCAGGAGGTGATCACTAGGGGTGTGGTGGGGACAGAGGGGCTGCATCCCTCCGACAGACCTGTATACTTGGCAGTTTTACTGAGTGTTGGCTCTATAAATACTTTATGGGCCAGTCCTTGTTGGGCTAGTCAGCCTTGCTCAGTATGTCCCTGTTGCATTGTTCATAAAACCTGTATCGAATGGAGGGGTACTTCAAGGCTGGCAGGGCACCATTATTTCATGTTTTTAGGTATCCTTAAAATCAAAACCAGGAAACATGTAGGGTGTTTTTGTTTCTTTTGGTTTTTTTGTTTTGTTTTTACAAAAAGGCATACAATGAGACTAGCAATCTTAAGATAGTGCACTTACAAAATCATCAATAAAGTTTTCATAGAGTTTATGAAAGAAAGGACATTTTCCTCACAAGTTGAAAAGTTTCAGATATGGATTTTTTGTGTTTTAATGGTCAAGCTCTAAAATAATGCAAACAGACCCCAAATCTTTAAACACAGCGGTGCTAAGTTATACGAGATAACACATTATGGAAAGTGCTGATATGAATTAATAATTTATTCAGTAATTATACAAGAGTCCTTGCTAAATTATACATGTGTATCACTGCCTGATTAGAAACCCCACTTTTCTAATCTAGCACAAAATCCAACTGTGATTCTACAGCCAGTCTTTTTAATAGGTAAAAATGACCCAACACCTTTGTTTTGTATGGGAAACTTTTTTTTTTTAACACTGTCTTCAAAAGTGCTTAACAAAAGGTTTATTCAGGATAACTAAGCATGTCCTTTTTAAACTTGCTGAATGAGACTTACCCCTCCAATCTAGCATCCCAAAAAGACAACTTCTTTTAGGAACCGGGCATTCTAACTAAAGATAGCAGCTTATATGTTAGCCAAGGTAGGTCTGCACCAGTGTTTTCCACAAGCATCACCTTAAGGGGTGATGTGCATCTATAGATAGTGGAAGCCACTTCGTGGGGAACGGTTAATAGCATGATTTCACTTTTGGTAACCAAGTAATCATGTGTATATACTTAAGATTGGCTTCATTTTAATATATTCTCTTTGCTCCTCTGCACTTGAGGTTCTTAAGCTATTTTAAAAATAACTGGGTTTTGGCAATCACCAACTGAAATGTATATGGCAACTGCTTTCCCGAGCGTGATGTGTTTTATGGCTGTTCAAGTTATCAAGTTGTTCTTATATTGTAGGTATACAAAATCTTACTGTTTTTAAAGGTCACTGTAATTTGAGGTTCAAATTTCTGGCACAATTTTATTTGTATTCACTTCTGAAGCTAAAAAGATAACCACAGTTTTCTATGTTACTCTCATTGTAGCATCAATAAAGTGACTTTCAATAAAAGATTTTGTTATTTTGATGCCTGACTCCCTTTAATCTTGTTTTTCTCCCAGTCATGGTTTCTCTTTCAGAAGCGTGATGAGAAGTACAGAGATCGTGTAGTAAAGCCTGACCGCTCACTTTGTTGGACAGTTTCCTCAGGTGGGTGGCAGGTGCAGTTTCCCATTAATGGTCTGCCTTGCCTCAGTAGCACTTCCTCTCTGGCCCTAACATGGATCAGTTTAGTGTATCCTGACCCAGAGCCCAGGCGCTTATTTAATAGATTAAGCTCACCTGTGTCAGACTCTAAAGCATTGGGCCTTGGATGCACTCAGGTTAGGTTCACGAGTTCACTGCCTAACACACTTGTCCACCTGTTTGTCTTTCACAGAACCATTTCATTCTCTGGTCTTACCCTTGACACCTGCTGTTTCCTTGCCTTCAGCTCATTCTGCTGAGGAATAAAGTAGTGATAAGCCAGAGTACTGTTTTTTTTAAATTATTTGTTAATGTTTACTTTTGAGAGAGACAGAGTGTGAGAGAGTGAGGGACAGAGAGAGAGGGAGACACAGAATCTGAAGTAGGCTCAAGGCTCTGAGCGGTCAGTACAGAGCCCGATATGGGGCTCAAACTCAGACTGTGAGATCATGTCCTGAGCCGAAGTCGGATGCCCAACCGACTGAACCACCCAGGCTCCCCCAAAGTACTGTTTTAACGTGAGAAAAACAGAAGTCACTGACTAGATCTTGTGCGTTTATTAGGAGATTAAAAAAAAAACTTATGATTACGCATACCTCTATTTCTTATATTTGTTATATTTTAGGCATAGAAGAATTCATATGAACAGTGAAACAGTAACACATTCAGCTGAGCAAAAGCAAAGTGTAGTTTGGATAGCACAAGTTTGCACTCATGTGCCTCTCATGGATGCACAGTACCACCTGGAGCATCATGCTGGAATGGAGTCTCACCTCCACTCTGGTTCAAAGGGAGTGAGGGCTGTGATTAATTATACAGGGCTGCTGTGCTGTAAATCCAGCTTCTGCAGCCACATTCCTATGGAGTGCTTGAAAACCATTTACATATAGGGACTTTATAACATGAATCTCCTGAAACACAAGACTAATGCACGTTATCTCCAAAAGTAAATTAAGTCGAGCTGGCATTTTGTGAGGAACTTCATCTCTAAGTAATTCAAAGAGTCAAGCTTGGGCTCACAGGCTGACCATGCTCCCGCTAGATGCTTTCAGAACAGATAAAGAAACAGTTTTAACAACTGGGTGAGACTACACTGGAAGTATAATGAATGAAACACAGAACCCAACATAGAAATAAGGCAACCCGAGATTCACTTGTAACGAAGACTTTGGCTGTAACTGAAGAACGGGGATGGATACGTCAAATTTGTCAAGGGGAAGGAAACTTTCTAACTGTAGGGACATAACTGAAGACTAGGCTCCATGCTTTTGGAAAGACACCATGAAAGCAGAAGTGGAGATGAGTAGACTTGCTACAAGGTATCAATAATTAAAACTGAATTAAATGAATGTTTCAAGAGATGCAGTTTTACAATACTTCAGCATTTATCCAGAAAGCAAATTCAGAACCATGGTTGGTGCAGCACCCTGTGGGACTTACTAGAGCAGCAGGTTCATTCAAACATAGTCCGTAACTTAGGGATAGCAGAGGCCTTCTCCTTACCACATCAGAGTCACCCAGGAAACGACCATTTCCTTTAACTATCCCTTCCTCATGGGATCCTAGTGAGTCTGAATCAAAACAGCGAGTGCTGGGGCTATAACAGTGAGTTCCCTGTCTCCTGGTCCTCTGAGGCTTCTTTGGCCCTTTTCTAGAAAGCTCAGGCTCGAGCCAAGCTTTGTGGTCTCACAAGCAATGTATCTGGAATGAAACCTAGAGTCACTGTGTAATATAAAGGCTGCCTTACATATGTGGTCCAGGTGTGACTACTTGACATAAATACTTAAGGCTGAATAAATATTTATAAAATTAATATACTTTTTGAAAAAAATAACCAAGTGAAATGAGGCTGAAGATGCTTAGAAATGTTTTATTTTTTCATTGGCTGACACATAATTGATCATTGGAATGCTAGCTGTCACACTGGTGCCCTAAAATAAGACAGATATGCTGCTGGCAGGGAGAAAACAGGCTAACTGCATCACGTTTCACCTGTTGTGCTCTGTTGCACAAAAGAGCAAACAGGCTAGCTTTAAATCCAAGAAACAAACTTTATTGGTGCTTATTAAACCAATGCACTTTTTCACGTTCAGAACTGTTTCATGGAGTATTAATCTCCTTTTCCAAGTGGGGAAACTGAGGCTCTGACATTATCTGAGATGATTAATTTACGTATTTAGGAAGAGACACAGCCAGTACTGAAATCCAAATCCTACTTAAAAAGCACATGGTTTAAAAATTTTTTAAAAATTCTTCCATTATAAATGCAATACTTGCTTATCAGAGATTATTTGGAAGAGTAGTAAGAAGGGAGAATATTAACTCATGACCCTAACTCCCAGTGGTAGCAACATCAGCATCTTGGTCCTCTCTTTGCAGTCTTTCTGCTGTATACATTTAATAATAGAAGCATGAACACATGGTCTATCAAAATGGATCTATCAGTATTTTAAAAATTATCTCCTGATTTTAGAAGGAAAGCACACACATTATAGAAAACTTGAAAATACTAAAATCTCTAAAGGAAATTAAAGTCAACTAGAATCTCAAAAGCCCAAAATGACCATAGTTAATATTTTCATATATTCCCTTAGATATTTTTCTATCAGTTTTCTTTTTTATTCAATTAAGCCCATAACTTACAAGATTTTTAAGTACAGTTAACAAAGGTCTAAGTGGATGATGACCAAAAAAACCTTGGTGACAGATAGTATATGCCACTCAAATGATTCAATATGTGTTCAAGAGGCAGAAAATAATCACTCATGTTCCCTGTCGAATCGTGTGGCCATCAAAAATGTGTAGGCCTTAAAGCCTATGCTAAGTTTCCACTAAGGTGAAGCCTGACATGGATTACCATGGGGTTTTTTGTTTTTGCATCCAAGAGGGTATAAATCATTTACATGATAAGAATACTCCACACATAAGGCCTTCAATCCCGTGTAAAAGCTCTTCTAGGAAACACAAGAGCTATAGTCTGATGAAAAGATTTTAAAGTATCTTACAATGAAAAATACATAATGTGCCTTAAACATTTTGCATGCTGAAATTTACATAAAAGAGGCTCCGCAAGAAAATCAGGCATCACTGACAATGGCTCAAAGAAGTTCTCAATGGTGTAAGAGACCTGATCTTACATTAGTAAAATTCCAAAGAATTTATTATCAGTACTAAAAACTTCAGTTGCACATAAAGTAATAAACCTTCATGACGGCTCATAAGGAAAAGCAGCAATGCAAGTTACACATGTTACTGAAGGCAAAGAGTAAGAGCAAAAGAGAACTCCAGTCGGAATGTTGGTTATGTTCACGCACCTTCCTCTTCATTTAAACACTCATGACGCACTGAATGAACTGTAAGAGAGAAAAGTCCACATTACCCTGCACACATCGTGACACTAAATACACTAGCTTATTCTTCGGCAGTTTACATTCTGTTTTTTTAAATTGAATTGGGATCAAGAAAGATCCATTTCTAAAATAAAAGAGTACACGATGGACGGAAAGGTTCATGTTTTTAGAGGAAGCAGTCTAATAGAAAATACAGCGAGTTTCTCTTCTTAGAGAAAGCAGATCTTATGTCGATCTTATGGAATTATTTAAATTCCAAATATCTCGGGCTCTAGAAATGGTCATGATAAAAGGTACCTACTCAGAAATAACGGTTGAGTTTATACTGTTAAATCACATGGGGACCTCCAAACTACACAGCAGTATCCCACTGCTCTGGCACAGCACCTTTCAATAGTTTATGCCCTTAAAATCTGCTTAATTAACAATAAATCCTAGCATCCAAGTATATGTATGCACAGAAATGGAATATATGACCTTTCCTCTGCAATTCAGAAACCCAAGTGGAGAAGTATCAGCATTTGCTGTGAAATACCTGCTTTACCATAAGCACCAACAGACTGTTTTTCTATCAATTTCCTTTCTCATTCTTCTGACACCAGTGAGGCAATGTGTGCTGTTAATCCCTGCAGCATTCCTACAAAGCCAAGCTGATTATCACTTTTAGGTAAAGGGGAACATTTAAAATCTCTTAAGGGGCCCTATCTGAGGCCAAGGCCCATGCACTTTCCACTCCACAGGCTGCTTTTCCATCTTTGGAAAGAGTGACAGGACTGTCACCTGAGAAGCTGACACACACTAATGAAAATATACCTTTAAGCAAAAGAAACATATTTACACCCAAGCCTTTCTAAATGATCAGAACTGTGGCAGCTGCGGAACTAAAATATGTACATCCTTGCATTTTGTAGCAGAGAAACATTTTAGAATGTTCAGTAATTACAGTGACTGCTATTCTGAAAGCAATTTTTTAAATAGCTGGCCAAAAAACAGAACTAAACATTTTTACCTATTATTTTTATGTTTTATCACCTATTTTATGTATTTTACATATACAAAAACACCTATTGTTGTTATGTATATCCAACTAATGCCAGCAAAGATGGCATTTGGCTACATTCACATCTCATTTAGTGCAGCTGGTCAGTAAATACACTGTATTAAATTGTGACTTAAGTTTGTGCCTTACATTTTCAGTGAAGAACATGGGTGTGTCAAGTACAGCTTTGAGCTGCTAAATTTACTTCTCAGTGACTGAGATATTTGTTTGATGAAGCCAAAAACAGACACAACACCTGCATGGTGCTTTCCAAGGACACTTTCGATTGAAATTTCACAAAAGCCCAGGAGAGGAAGGCATTACTACTTCCTTTCCTCAAATAGTCTTGAAGCAATGAAGAAGTCTGCCTAAATGACCCTACCAGTAAGTGAGACCAGCTGGGCTTTGAACCACATCTTTTAATGCAAACCAAACAGTGGTCTATGAGTAAGACTAGTAATAGATGAAATTAATAAATTTTGAATGGTAACTCCTGACCATTTAATCCTTGATTACGTGGCATCCTGAAGATGTTCTCAATGGTTGACTACAAAAGAGATGCCCAACAGGCATATATTTTATTCTTCTACGCAGTTGTGAATTCATGGAGACTTACGTCATCATATGGGAAATTCACAACACCTTGCTGAGCAGTATCCCGTCTTCGAAAGCTGTCTGTAAAACACCACCGTAAAATTTATAGTTATTTTTGTTAAGTTCTGAAATCAGAATAGTTAATTACTTTCGCATTGGGTTCAAACCGCAGTAATATGTGAGTTGTAAAACCAGGTAACACAAACAAAAGACCACAGCAAAAAAGCCAACTACAGTGAACTTGAATAGATTTAATAAACAACAAAGTAATACAACAAAAGTTAGCGAACTATCTTTTCCAATGGGCAGCTGGAGGAAAGCACCTTATCCCAAAGTCAGTAAAAGCCATGTGACTTCCAAGGCCATTACTTAGTTGTGAGGGAAACATAGAATTTCAAACCTGTTAATAACATAGATAATGTTTAATTAGAAAATGGATGGATGGAGTTCCTAAAATGACAAATGGGCTGCAATAAAAGATTTCACTCGTCTGAGCTCTGTGCTATTGAAAAGGATTTACTTTAATAATCAAAGAGAATGAAATCTTGCTATTTGCAACAACGTGGATGGAACTAGAGTGTATTATGCTAAGCGAAGTCAGTCAGAGAGAGACTAATATGATTTTACTCATATGTGAAATTTAAGAAACACAACAGATGAACATAGGGAAAGGGAAGGAAAAGTAAGATAAAAACAGAGGGAGGCAAACCATCAGAGACTCTTAAATACAGAGAACAAATTGAGGGTTGGTGGAGGAAAGGTGGGGGGGATGGGCTAAATGGGTAATGGGCATTAAGGAGGGCAGTTGTTGGGATCAGCAGTGAGTGTCATATGTAAGTGATGAGTCACTAAATTCTACTCCTGAAACTAACATTATACTGTAGGTTAACTAACTTGAATTTAAATTAAGAAAAATCTGCCCTCAAATTTTGGTTAGGATGCAAAAAAAAAAAATTACAAAACCAGGTTTTAAAAAGAGTAAAAGACTAAAGAGAAGAATGGAACAACAAAAATATACAAAACAATGAAAAAGAACAGAGGGGATAGGAAAGTAGAGATTACTAATAGAGCCTCATCTAAGAAGTATGTCCACTTGAAACATAGGACTACCATTTAAAGGAAGGCAGGACTCCTACTTTCTAACAAGAGGACTTAAGCGAGCTACAAATGGATAATTTTGCTCTCTTCATATATTTACATTCTAGAGAAATCACAGAATACTCTAACCGTGTTTTGGAACATTTTGTGAAATTTAGTTAAGATTATCTTAATGGCAGATTACCATTAATCTGAAAGAATTTCTGGAAAAAAAAACCCCACAATTATTCTGCTAGAATTACTGTTTAATACCAGTGTTGAAAAAGAGCCACTGAAATTAGGGAGAAAAAAGAGCGATCATAGGCAACAGAAGTTCAGAACATGGAAAATGAAATGTCACGCAAATTGTGTCTTCTTGGCCCACAGAGACACCATCTCAAAGAACACACCTGTCAGAGCTCGTAGTTTGACACAGCAGGCGATGTAGTCATCAAAGGTGATCTTGCCATTGGTGCTGTATCGTTTTGCAATTGAATTCACGGCTTGGGGACTCAACCGAAATCCTGAAGGATTGGAGAATCACCCAGTGAAAAAAAGTTAAAGGATTACAAAAAGACCCTTAAAGATAATTAAGTACAATTTTTTTCAGACTGGGGGAGTACTCATTTTAATTACAAATACACATTAGCAATTATGTGTGTATTATATATTTAATTACGAATATACACTTCTTCTAGAAAACAGAAACTCCCTTCCCATAGCACTTAGTTTTAGAAATTAACACAGAATTATGCAGACCAGGTGGCTCGATTTAGCCATACCCACCCATTGTGGTCAGGGCCTTCTGAAGTTCTTGAGGGTCCACTGTTCCACTCCTGTCACTGTCAAAACTGGTGAAGTGCTGTCTCCAGCCATTCAGCACGGCCCAGAGTTCTTTAAATTCATTGAAGCCCATTGTGCCTGACATATCTCTCTGAATTATAATCAAGGATTAGCGCACCATTATTTGGCAACATATTCTAAGAATTAAAGATCAAGGATAAGGGAATATGATGATACAATAAAAAGAGCCTATGGAGAAAAAGCTCGGAGAACCTATTTCCACTGTGGGAAAGAGGTAATCTTTGTGATGTGATTATAAGGAAACAATGTGGCCACTGTGAACCAATGTAAAAAACAGTCTTGTTCCTGCAACAGGGCTGCAGTTTCTGGGTGCCCCCGGTGATGCTGCTGGGGTACTGGGGTCTTGGCTTTAACATTCCCTTGGTAGGCCCGTCCAGACCCAGGGTTTTCATTCTGGGAAAATGAGATGGGATGGAAGACACTGCAGGGTCACCACTAGCTAAACTGAGTCTAATAACTGTGATGTGGGAAATCCCACTGCCTGAAGGTCAGGTGTGAATATGCAGAGCATCACTGTTAAAACAAAAAACCTTGCCTGACCACTCTGATTTCTATAGCTGTTCTCCTCTGATGCTTCCTTGGATGCTTGAGTCATCAGCATTCTATTTACTGAGCTCCCTTCCTTTTTCACACCAAACTACATCTTAAAAGCTAATCATTTCAGAAAACTTTTTTTGTGGTCATTTGTCACTTTGTGTTTACTGGGTATTAATTCTCAGATGAATTCTTTTAGGCAGAATTTTTGGCTGGGGATCAGAAAAAAACACTCTCGACATCAATCAAGGTAAAGGATACATCCAGCATTGAAACCATAAGCCGACAAGTCTCCAGGTTAAAAGCTGTTAAATAAAAAAAGTACATATAAATTAATACAGTTTCAAAAATTCGCATTACATTGTGTACACTCAAATTAATTAGGAAAGTGACTTATTTATTTATACTCTTATATGCTAAGCTACATGGAGCTTTGAAGCAGATTTTTTCCAGAGAGAGGGGATTCCTTGTAGAACCCAAATTTTATTTTAACAATTTTAATAGAAATCTTTTTAAAAAAGTACCGCATTGTACTGTTATTATTTTAGGTATGATAATGGTTTTGAGGTTGGGAGGGGAATATCCTTATCTTTTAGAAAAGTATTTACTGAAGTTATCTGTAGATGAAATTAATGTTAAGGTATCTGAAATATGCTTCAAATGAAACCGGACAGGATTACAGATGAGTGAAGAATGACAACGCATTGATAATTGTTGAAGCTGGGTGACAGGTGCATAGAAGTTCACAGTATAATTATCTCTGTTCTTAAGGCAGGCATAACATTTTCTATAATATAGTCTTTAAAAAAAAGGTGTTTTTTTTGTTTGTTTGTTTTTACTGTTTATTTTTGAGAGACAGAGCCAGAACACAAGTGGGGGAAGGGCCAAGAGGGAGACACAGAATCTGAAACAGGCTCCAGGCTCCAAGCTGTCAGCACGGAGGCCAATGCATTGAACCCACAAACCTTGAGATCATGACCTGAGCCAAAGTCGGCCGCTTAACTGAGTGAACCACCCAGGTTCCCCTAATATAGTCTTTTTAAAGTTTTATATACTTTCTTGCCTTTGAAACTGTAATATAGTGAGTTTAATTCACCATAATGAACCATAATGTATTATATTCACCATGGAGAGTGGGAAGATAGAGTTACTTCCATTTCTACTCCTGACTATCAATAGCTGGTTTTTGTTCTGCTTCACTAGTTTAGTTGTTTATCTTTCTTTCCCCTTTAATGTCACACACCGAATGGTAACCTCCTACCTCAAATAGCCTATGACATCTTTTTATATACAGTAAGTTTACATATGAAACCAGATAAATATGCCTGCTAGGATTTGACTGTGTTAAATCAGAGCACTCTGGAGTATGATATAATGACCAGTTCAGTGATGGCCACTGTTCAGAAGTTTATGTAGAGTTCAAATATATTCAGAGGGCAGTTCTATACCATACCTAGAAAGTCAAACTAGAATATATTTACTAGTTAATGGACCTACTGATGACCTACCTAAGCATTAGCAAAATATAAATAAGGACTTCCTTGCATCTTACAATGTGTTCATGAGAATCAATGACTGGGGAAATATATAGTACAAAGAAGCTGTAAGGCTAGAAGGCAGAAGGGACAAAGGTCATGTGGGCAAAGCTGGCATAAATTCTGCAAGTTTGTTGAGAGGCACACAGAGCTAACATTTTTACAGCTCTTACTAGCTTCATTTTTATCTCCAATCAAACTGAATTTAGAACACATTTGAGCTAACTCTCAGTACTCTAATGTCTCCCTATAGTACGAACTATAGGTTTTCCATTTTTAACAGATTCTTGCGTTTGGCATACCCTGGAACATGAAATAAAAGGTAGAGGACTTTCTCTATTTTGGCCATTCAAACTCCCATCTGATCCACAGATACAGTTCTCTGAGGTGACGGGAAGCAACACTTTTCCACACTTTCTCAAAAGAGCTGGTTGATTCTTCATTTTGACTTTTAAGTTGTACGGAGGCATCAAGTCTCTCTAATCTAGACCAATGGTTCTCAATTCTGGGTGCTTATCAGAATCATCCAGAAGCTTTACAAGATCCTGATACCAGGGCTGCACCATGGAACAGTTGTTTTGTTGTGTTTTTTTCTCCCAGTGTTACTGAGATATAATTAACATATAATATTCTGTAAGTTTAAGGTGTACAATGTAATGATCTGATATATGCATATATTGTAAAATGATAACCATAATTAGGTTACTTAACACATCCATCACCTTACAGAGTGAACTTTCTTGTCTGTGTGATGAGAACTTTTAAGATAACTCTCTTAGCTATTTTCTAGTATATATTGTCACCATCACCACAGAACAATTAAATCAGAATTTCTGAGCATGGAACCTAAGCAAGACTTTTTTTTTTTTTTTTTAAGCTTCTCAATGATTCCAGTGAGCAGCTAAGGTTGAGACTACTGTTCTCAAAGTGTGCTTCCTGGACCAGGCATGTTAATATCATTTGGGACCTCTTTGAATTATGGAATCTCAGCCTTTAACCTACACTGACAAACCAGAATCTGCATTTTAATAAGATCCCAGGTGATTTATTCTCACATAAAAACAGCTGGTCTACCTGGACCACCATTTTCTCGAAGCTTGTCAGAGATGAAAATTCTCCAGTCTTACCTCAGACCTTCTAAGTGAAAAATTCTAGGACAAGGCTCAGCAATCCAGCGATGCTAACTTGGCTCAAGTTCAGGAACCATTGCTCTAGAGGGCCTGTTGACCAAGGGGCAGACCCATTTATGTCTGACTGTATGTCAAGGATTTTGAGGGGCCATGAAGCAGACAGCTTCCCTGTGTCCCAAGTGCTATAAGAGCATCTCCATCCACTCAGTCATCCAAGCCAGAAACCAAGGAGTGCCCTCAGTTCCGATATTCAATTGCCTTCTAAATGGCTTTAGGACCCATCACTTTCCAGTTCCACGATCATTTCCCTGGATTAGTGAATATCACCTAACAGGTGTTCCTGACTCCCCATGCTCCACGTCCCCCACACCCATGCCCCCCAATTTGGTCTTTATGCTACATCCAGGACAGTATGTGCCCTTCCATATAAAACCCAGAAGACATGTTCCACTGCTGTCAGGATAAAGTCCAAGCACTTAAGTCCCATATGAAGTCATATGCATATTTTCCCAGTCCAGCTAGTTTCCTGCCTTTCATTCAACCTCTACGTTCTATCCACGGCAAATTTCTCCCCATTCCTTGACTGAATGTGCACACATTCCCTCTCATTTGTGGGTCTTTAGTACATGCTGTTCTATGTGCCTGGGGCACAACTGCCCTGCCCTATCCCACTCACTTCTTGTTCTGCCTCGTTTCTGCTCGATTTATTTCTCCTCAGTTTAGGGATCAGTTCTGCAAGGAAAACTTCCCTGACCACTTTCTGGGTTATGTGCCTCTCCTATGTGGGCCCACAGCCTGTCTCCTTCACTTATCCCAGCACTTTTCACTGTGTCCCACAGGCACTGCTGGTGGGTGCACAGCCTGCCACCATGCACATGGCAGTATCCATTAAAATGTGTTGGTTAGACAGCTGAATAGATAGCACCGTTCATCCCTGTGTAGAAAGCTATACACTCTCCTCAATCGGTCTGAGCAGGATAGGTTTTTAAAATAAAATCTCATTTTTACAGATACTTAAAAGGAGTATAATCCTTTAAGATAAATCATAAGTCAAAATCCCAATAAGGGTATAGAGCTATGCTTTTTCCATTTTAGGAAATCTTCCATACTCATTAATCAACAAATACCTGTTACGTACTTACTATGTGCACGGCCCAGGATACCAAGAATATTGCAGATGCAAATGTGAAATTGGATCCTGCCCTAGCTGATGGTCTAAGGAAAAGAGAAGTCATGTGTGCATACAACTCTAATCAAGGTAGAGAGTGGGGAACCGTAACGGAGACAGCAAGCAGTACCAGGAAGTACTGAGAAATGGAAAGCTCCTTCCTAGTAAGAAATACTTCACAGAAGAAGCATCATTTAAGTCAAGCCTTGAATGATAAGAAGGATGTGGGGATAGCCAAGTAGAGCTACGGACCAGCATAGGCAAAGTGAATTAGGAAAGTCCAGGGCAAGCAAAGTAAGTGGGAGGAAGTATGTTTAATGAGGCTATATTAGAAGATCTTGAATTCCTCCTAAGATGTTTAGTTTTTCTACTATGGATACCAAGGAGCTATCAAAGAATTTTACATGAAGAGAGTGACAGGGTAGAGTATGTATCAGGAAGCCTAAAAATCTGGTCATCTTTTCTGAGAAGGGTTTAAAAGAGAGGGAATGTTATGGGCAGTGAACAAAAAGTGAATGACCGAAAATTCAGGATTGCAGACAGTTCTAATTAACTAGAACAGTGATTTCAAAGAAGTTTGGGTAGGAAAACTCTTGCTCAATTTTAACTGTATTTTCCCCATAAATAGTTTATTTATTAAAATTTATTTTGAGAGCACACACGCACACCTAGCCCGTGTGAGCGGGGGAGGGGCAAAGAATGAGGGAGACCAGAGAATCCCAAGCAGGCTCTGTGCTGTAAGTGCACAGCCTCACAAGGGGCTCAGACTTACAAACCATGAGATCATGACCTGAGCCGAAACCGAGTTGGACGCTTAATTGACTGAGCCACCCAGGCATCCCAAGAAATAGCTTTTACTACTGCTAATTCTATTTTAAATAACTTCAAGAGTCTTTGATAATTTTACTCTCTCAATTCTCCTGTTCATTCACTAGAATGCCTCATATATCTTTTCTTCTAGTAGAAATCACAATGTGATGCACCTAGCAGGAAAACATTACCTTCAGTTGTTTCTCTCAGCTTTACCATAGAGTAACAGCTACACTCAAAGGGGAAAAAAAGCAGCTGAATTACGATCTTACAGACTAGAGCAATGCCTCTTAACAACTCCACTTCTGGCAATGACTGGTTCCTTTTAAGCTGCAGAAGAGGATTCTAGGTGCTAGGCTGGAATACCTCTCCACTCCTCACTCCACCTCCACCTGTGCTTTTTGGTTTGGAAGCTGGGTTTAAAAAACACCAATGGCTGTATAATTTCTATTTCATGAAACTCACTGTGACACCCCACAAGCCAGATGGTTTTGTGGTTCATTACAGCCTCCACAACCAGATGACAGTAAGCAAATTAATTCAATCACATGGCTCTGATGAGTCAGGAAATGTCTTCCCTATAACTCACTGATCTAAGGCCATCATTAAACATGATTTTCTCACATGACATTTTTCTTTTTTCTTTTTTTTTTTTAAGTTTATTTATTTTGAGAGAAACAGTTAGAACATTAATAGGGGAGGGGCAGAGAGAGAGGGAGAGAGAATCCCTAGCAGGCTCCGCACTGTCAGCACAGACAGTATGCAGGGCTCAAACCCATGAACCATGAGAACCAAGAGAAAGACGCTTAACCCACTGAACCACCCAGGTGCCTCCGCATATGAAATTTTTAAAAGGACTGTTCTCCAAGGATATATAGCCCATATGTTAGTCAGATTTTAAAACCTGCCACACCTCTTCCACCGAAAGGGTACAGAATGATAGTTTATGTTGCTTCACATCTCACTTTCACAAACCCTGCTATTAAACCTGCTATGTTCACTAGCCCCCACTGCTTGAGGTTAACATTTAACACTTTAGATGTATTTCCTACAACAGTTAAAAAAAAAAATTCCCTAATCTAGAAAGTTCTTCTTTTGTTTAGGACCAGATTAAATGAGAAATGCAAATGATTCCTCCAACTGGGAAATATTAACAGGATACTGAAGTCATGTAAAAGAAAGGAGGACAAAAACAGAAATGCAAAAGTTTAAGAAGAGAGGCACCTAGTAAATATGCCATGTCAAACAGTCAAGAAAAATGCCATTATAAATCTTCAGCTGTGACTTCTAGTTTGAACATTTTATTTAAAGTTTATTTATTTATTTTGAGAGAAAGAGATCACACAGGAGAGGCAGAGGGAGAGAATTCCAAGCAGGCTCTGCACTGTCAGCACAGATCGTAATGTGAGGCTTGAACTCATGAACCGACAGATCATGACACGAGCCAAAACCAAGAGTCAGACATTTAACTAACTGAGCCACTCAGGCACCCCTGTAGTTTGAGCATTTTAATTCATAATTTACCAACAGCTAAGGCTCTGATTTGATGTTCTGTCTCCATTAACAACAGGCAAGGAAGTTAGCAAGTCAAGACACTATTTTCTACCTTATGATTCCTCTCCTGGTCATGATTTGAAAGGGAGCCTGTGGGATCTACGAGGGATGAGAGACACGGATAGGATGCAGTACTTCTGCAATCGTCTCCTATCTGCAGATGGCAGAGTTCTTTCAAAAGGCAGGAAGGTGTTGTAAGCACTGAATTATAAGGTGGCAGATCCAGTGTGTGAGGAACTGAGGATGAGAGCAAAAGGAAGACCAATGCAAGAAGTTTAGAAATTAGGAAGGGCATTTCCAACATAGCCTGCCCATGTTCTCTGAAGCGGAAAAAGAAATGAAGACAGACCTGGGGGATGTCATGGCGAGCACCCATGTTGTCAGCAGCACATGCTCAGAGCCCATGAGTGCAGAGCTAGCTTTCTGAGGATCAGGGGTGGGGACCAGCCACTGAGGAGAACGGGGGACAGGACCGACCACTCAGAACTAGGAGTACAGGACAGGCCACTTAGGGAGCAGCTGCACAGGACCAGCCACTCAAAGCCCTAAGTGCCATCAGCCTCAGGACAGTCAACTCTTGTCAGCCGTAAATGTTAGCTCCTTTCATTAATGACACCAGACCTGGGAGATTTCCTTTCAGCGCTTCACCCCATCCTCTGTGAAGGAGGCCACAATGACCGTCTCATTGCTTCCAAAGCTTCCCAATTCAAGGGACGTGCTAAAGGGGAAGGTCATGTAGAATGGTTTGCTAACAGGTGTTTTCAAATTCACATTTTGTAATAATAAACAACCAAGATTAGCTTTTGAAATTCTAAATTTTGCTGGATCAGAAAAGTTCAATTTCCTTGGAGGCTGTAATCATAAGGAAGTTAAAATACGAAACAGAAGAGTACTTTAGGACTGTCAACTTACGTTTGTATCCTCCAGCAATGCCTGACTGAGTCAGGCATCTCTGCAATTCATCAGCATCTATTTGCCCATCCTTTTGGGAAAAAAAAGTAAGAAGATGAATTACAATAGTGATTTGTACCTTCTAGTTCTTTACTTTCACTATATTATTTCATCAGTGACAAAGAAAATGAGCATTTTCATGCATAAGACCTTTTTTTTTTTAAAAAAAGGATGCTTTCCAAAAATAGGCATTCCGAATTTCCCTGTCCTACTTTCAAAAATAATAATGAAAGAAAAAACAGCAGTTAATTCCTCTTCCATAAATGCATACTTAGGGCCATAAACAACAACAACAAAATACATTTATTGATACCTAAGTAGGCATTCAATTTCAGACTCTATTTTAAATAATTATTACATACCAATTTGCAAAGTTGGAAAGCCGCTTACACCTATACTTTAGTATTAATGTTATCTTTTCATCATTCCTTTAAGTTCCTCAGTTAGATTTGGCATTAAATTTTCAAGCAGAAGTTTCCTCTTAATAAAACACTGAGGTAAATTCAGTTTCTTCCTCTGATACATATATATATTTTTTTAATGTATGAATGAAACTAGTTTCTGTCTTAAACTACTCTTCTTTTAGTCTGTGCTAGGAAAAATGCCAGTTAAACATTTTAAATTATTTATATAGTTGCTTAAAAGTCTTATTCCTTTATCTAGCTTTTTTTGGGGGTGGGGAGTAAGGGCATAACAGGGTACAAAGCTGACATCCATAAATAAAAAGCTTGGATAAAACAAAGACAGGCCTTCGTGATTACCTTGGCTTATGATGTGGTGAATGGTTTTTTTAGAAACACAATTATACCTGCAAGATACAGTTTCCCAGTGCCTATTTATTGGCTAACCAAGTTAACAACTAGATATATGTTATTTTTAGGAATTTAAAAATAAAATACGTAAATCCCTCACATCCATGAGTACTGTAACTTCTAAGTGCGAAGCGGGATCAATAATCTGAAAGATGACGGCTATGCTGATATAGCCCTGGCCTGCTGCAAGCGAAGCAGGTAGGGTCACTTACAGGGCTGGAGGCACAGGCAATCTAAGAACACAAGTCTTGAGCTTTGCCCTGTCTTGTGGTTTCAGAGATACAGATCGTTAACCGATGAAGCAGATACTTAAAGGGAAGCTCTTTCAGTTTTGGACTCAATTTTCCACTCAATTTCTTGAACTGTATTTCTTAGAATGCTTTTCTGCAGGGTGGACTTGAGTTTTTATCCCATAATATTCTACAGCTTCTTCACATTAAGACTATGCTATTTCTTGCTTTTGATCAAAACAACGATAAATGGAAGACATAAGAGCAAACATCTCTTCTGGACAGGACTGGGTTATACCAGCAGTGTATTTACCATACACAGCAGCCTGGTGAGCTAGGAAAGTGTCCTTCCTCAATGTACACCACCGTCTGTCCTACCACAAATTATATACAGAAGTCAAAGGTCTCTGGGAGCTAACCTTAATTCCTTCTCTGGGTCAACAAGCCACAACACCTTATAAGGACATGGAAGATCTGACCTAGTAACGGCAAGGGCACCAAAGAGAAAGTAAATTGTACACAAGATTCACTTCCTGATAGTAAGGGAGTAGTAGGTAACTTTCTTACTTTGAAGCTGGTAAGTTTTTAACATAAGTACCTATTTCCTTAGTGGGTAAATGATTAACAATCAACTTCATCCAAAGAAAGTGTCCATTGGAATGTGACTACCTGATTACTGGTACATGTCTGTAAACTGCACAAACAACGGTTTGTTTTCACCAGAGCTGGAAGTTCTTCTCTGGAAACCACCATGGACGCTGACAACACATAAGCTCTAAGATTATCTTACTAATTTACAGATCCTTACGGTATATTTATACCCCCTTATTCTGTTCATTCTGGCATTAACTCAATCACAAATTTAGTTTTGAAGTGAACTAACATAGATACAGGTAACACTTTGTCCTAATTTGTTCTGAATATTCAGAAATAAGTAACTGATAAATTTTCTTCTTTCACTCTTTTTTCTTTCCAGAAGCAAGGGGATTCTTTTCCAGAGGAGAGTTCTTTTTTCGATGCCACTCTAACGATGGCTAATACAAATGTAGACTCTGTGACAATTCTTTAATATTATGGGGGAAAGCTAACCTGTCCAGCTACAGCAGCAAAGTAACCGTACAGCGGATCCTGAGTTTGTCCGGGAAACGCAGGCCCTCCGGGGGCCCCTCCATACTGTAAAACGACAAACACAAAAGCATCATTCCCGGGAATCCAGTTTTATTCTTTCACCACTAGAATGCCTTTGTGCAAAGCTAGATAACTGCCAGCCCTTCACACCCATGGTTCACCTCCCCACCACTGGGCACGCTCTAACTGCAACCATCCCACCCCTTTCTTCCACTCCCGCTCCATCAGAATGTAAAAACTGGCAGCTTGGACCAAAATGAGCTGTCCCGATAGTGACATCTGCATAAACGAAACAACTTTCAAAATCCCAATTAACCTAAAGGTTACTGATTAAATGCAACCTAGGCAAGTAAATTAAGAGCAGGGCTCGGAATTGTCTTTCTTTTCCTTTTACAGCGACTATAGTCGTAAAAGGAAATGAAATGTACATGAAAACATTCTGAGACAGGTGTAGCCTAGGCCGTGCTTAGGTGTCTCGGTCAGGCTATCTGGCGGCGAGCACCTGGGCGGGGAGGGGCGGCTAGGGAACCTTCCTTTTCGGAAACAGTTCCCACGACCACGCACGTCCCAGGCGCCCGGAGAAGCAGCCTTCCTCCCGGAGGGCTTTTACTCTAGCGTACTTTCCTCGACTTCTCTTTTAATTCCACTTTCTTTTAAAGAGGGAAGGTCGATCTCCGGACCATTCGAGATTAAAATGGCTGTCTCAGGGGAAACCGGAGAGGAAGGAAGCCGATGCACACAATTTCACACTGCCTGTCCCCAAGTCACAGGGTGGGCTTCTTGGATCAAAACCCACCCGCGTCTCGTCCCCAGGCAGTCACCCGCAGGGCGAAGGGACGCGGAGAAGGAGGGAAACCCAGGATGGGGCCGGACGACCGGGGCCTGGGGCGAGGCAGCGGGAGGGGAGAAGCCCGGGGGGCGGGGGGCGCCCGGGGAGCCGCCCCGACGGAGTGGCCCAGTGTGGCTTCTCGGCGTCCGCGGTGCCCCAGGGTCGCGCCCGGGCCGCCAGCCCGCGAGGACTGCACTTACCCCGCCTGGGTAGTACCCGCCGCCGGCGCCAGGGTGCCCCGGGTACGCCATGGTGCAGACTGTGCCGCAGCCGCCGCCGCCGCCCTCCCGCCGGGGCCGCCCCGGAACGCACCACGCAGGCGGCGGGGGACGCGCGCCGGAGCCGCTTCCCGCTCGGCGCTCCGCTCCCGCCTCAGCTTCCTGCGTGCGCGCCGCGCGGCTCCGCGCTTCCTGTGCCGGCGTCGCGCCCGAGCCAGGTTCCCGCAAGTGCCTGGGACCTGCGACCCAGCTCACTCCGGTGGCGTTCCTCCCTGCGAGGCGAATGGCCCATTCCAACACCAGTACGGTGCCCCGGGGGTTCTTTATTTCTTCCTAACTCGGCTATATTCTGATACTTTTGAACATTTTAACCAACTTTGTTAATCTGGGCCGCCCGGCTGTAAGCGGAGTGCAGTTTTGCGGGGAAGGAGCTGGATGTATTAGGACGGCTCTTAGATGCCTGTGGGGGAAGGAGACGTTGAAAAATCAAAATATGAAAACGCCCTTGGAAAACAGGAATAAACTTCAGGAACTGTGTGCATGCGAGCCTTTGGCTGGCGGTTGCACATTTCACTGAACAACACCAGCCTGTTTCCTTGCTAGGGGACACGGTCAACTCCTGGTTAAGCTGGGCGTCATATGGCCCGTGGAGGACAGAGGGCATTGACTGGCAAGGGAACCCCACCCAGGTTCTTAGAAAATGAGTTGTTCGAATTATCTCGATGATTCAGGCGAGACAGTCCCTCTCCTACAAAATTACTCAGCCCCTTTGTATGCAAGAAAAGTTGAGGGCAAACTAAAAGTGAGCTGGTAAATATTCAGGAAGGTGAGAGGCTAGAACTATTCCCTTAGGCAGACTCAGAAAATGGTTCTCTTCATACATTTTTCTTTTTCACCTCGTTGAACAGTCTGATGTGAACAATTCAGGGATGGGATTTTTGTTTGGTTTGGTTTCATGTCACTTCAGTCATAAAGAATGTTTTTCTGAATTTGAATGTTTTAAGAAATGCGCTGATGGGCAACATTCACATTATTTGTTGTGGAGCTTGCACAGAAAAATTGAGAGTCGTCAACATTTAACAAATGTTGGAGCACCTGTTGAGTGTCGTGAGGTGCTACTCACCATGGTGGACAAGGTTCCTCCATTCCAAGTTTCTGGGCTGTGTTGCCACCAAGGTCATTTTTTTCCTCTAATGTATAATCCCTTCCAGGTCCTCTTTTTGGATGCTTGAACTCCATAGATGAAAAGTCCTGAATTGTGAGAACAATTTTAATAGTCCCTGTTGTTGCCTATCAAATAAACTATATATTGCCTGTTTAATGTTTGATGTAGGAAGTAGATTACTGTTTTCAAATACCAACGCTATTATCCAGGTGGATTAGACATTTTATGAGTCATTGGCCTCTGTGGGGTTTTCTTTTATCTGATTTTTTCCCTTTTGTGTGGTAAGAACAATTAACAGGAGATCTACCCTCTTAACAAATGTTTAAGTGTACAATACAGTATTGTTAACTATACGCACGGTGTTGTACAGCAGGTTTCTGGGACTTTTCATCTTGCATGACTGAAAATCTATCTGTACCCATTGAACATCTCTCCATTTCTCCTTCTTCTAGCCCCTTGAAACCAGCATTCTACTTTGTTTCTATAAGTTTAATTACCTCAGATACCTCATATTAATGACAATAATGAAGTGTTTGTCTTTTTGTGATTGGCTTATTTCACTTAGCATAATGTCCTTGAAATTTATCCATGTTGTAGCATGTGACATGATTTCCTTCTTTGTAACAAGTCTTGATAAAATTCCATTATGTACATATGCCACATTTTTAATTTGTCATTCGTAGATGGACATTTGGGTTGCTTCTGCATCTTGGTTATTGCAAATATTGTTGTGATAAACTTGGCTGTGTAAATAGCTCTTTGAAATCCTCTTCTTTTTTACAAAAAAAATTTTGATGTTTGTTTTTGAGAGAGAGAGAGAACACTAGCATGGGAGGGGAAAAGGAAGAGGGAGACACAGAATCCAAAGCAGGCTCCAGGCCATGAACTGTCAGCATAGAGACCGATGTGGGGCATGAACCCACAAACCATGAGATCATGGCCAAAACTATGAGAAATCGGACACTCAATTGACTGAGGACCCAGGCACCCTCTGGATCATATGGTAGTTTTATTTTAAATTTAAATTTAATTTAATGGAGGAACCTCTATACTGTTTTACATGGTGGATACACCATTTTGCATTCCCACTAACAATATGCAATACTTTCAATTATTCCACATACTTAACAACACTTATTGTCAGGTTGGGTGGGGATTGGTAATAGTGGAGGTATGAGGTGATAGCTCACTAATTTCCCTGATAATTAGTAACATTGAGCACTTTTTCCATATACTTGTTGACCGTTTGTATATTTTCTTTGGAAAAATATTTAATTATTTAGCCTCTTTGAATTTTTAAAAAAATTTTAAATCCAGTATACTTAAATTAGTTTATATTAGTTATATTAGTTTCAGATGTACAATATAGTGATTCAGCAATTCTACATTTAATGCTCATCATGAGAAGTGTACTCCTAATCCTCTTCACCTCTTTCACCCATCCCCTGCCCATCTCCCAATTTATTCTCTATAGTTAAGAGTCTGTTTTTTGGTTTGTGTCTTATTTTCTTTGCTCATTTGTTTAGTTTATTAAATTTCACATATAAGGAAATCATATGCTATTTGTCTTTCTCTGACTTATTTCGCTTAGTATAATATTCAACTTGCTCCATTTTTGCAAGTGGCCAGATTTCATTTTCTCTTATGGCTGAGTAATAGTCTATTGTATATATACACCACATCTTCTTTATCCATTCATCCCTCTGTGGATACTTGTGTTGCTTCCATAATTTGTCTATTGTAAATAATGCTGTAATAAACACAGGGGTGCAAATATCTTTTTAAATTAGTGCTTTCATATTCTTTGGGTAAATATCCAGTAGTGGAGTTTCAGCTCATAGGGTAGCTCTATTTTGAATCTTTTGAGCGACTTCCATACTATCTTCCAGAGTGTCTGCACCAGTTTGCATTCCCACCATTAGTGTACCAGGGCTCCTTTTTCTCCACATCCTCACCAACACCTGTTGTTTCTTGTGTTTTTGATTTTAGCCATTCTGACAGGTGTGAGGTAATATCTCATTGTGGTTTTGATTTGCATTTCCCTGATGATCATTGATGTTGAGCATCTTTTCATGTTTCTGTTGGCTTCTTTAGCCAATTATAAAATAGGGTTATTATTATTATTATTATTTTTTTTGCTACTGAGTTGTAGAAGTTCCTTACATATTTTGAAGACTAACTCCTTATCAGGTATATGACTTGCACATTTTTTTATCCTGTTCCACGGTTTGCCTTTTCATTCTGTTGTTTCCTTTGTTGTGCAGAAGATTTTTAGTATGATGTAGTCCTACTTGTTTGTTTATGTTTTTGCTGCCTATGCTTTTGTTGTCATAGCTATGAAATCATTCCCTTCTGGCTGTAACTCTGGGAGAATAACACCTTAGCAAATGCTTTGCTGGTTTTAAGATGGAGCTGTGGTATTGACTCCAATGTCATGAAGTTTTTCTCCTATGTTTTCTTCTAGGAGTTATATAGTTTTCGGTCTTATATTAAGTCTTTAGCCCATTTTGAGCTGATTTTTGTGTATAGTGTAAGGTAAGAGTCCAATTTATTCTTTTGTGTATGGATATCTGGCTTTCCCAACACCATTTGTGGAGGAGACCGTCCTTCCTCAATTATGTATTTTTGACATTCTCGCAGAAGATCACTTAATTGAATATACATGGATTTATTTTGGGGCTCTGTATTTTGTTACTTGACCTCAGCTTTGAAGTCCATTTCTGTAGAAGTAACCAACTATAAAGAACAGATGGAGAGGGCTGAACTCAAAGTTGAGTGTAAGCTCTTTCATGACTCAAGTTTGAAAGAGCATATAGCATATAAAATATTTGTGAGTGTATAGAATGAACTTTACAGGTAAGTGACTATACTAATGGTCTTTTCAGTTGTCTTCAGACATCTTCCCACTACTCCACTGCTAAAGAATTAAATTTAATGGAGTGCAGCAAATGATATTCTTACAATTATTGATAACAAATCATTATGTTGCTGCTGTTTTAGTTTATGAAAAAAATTGTGGCAACTCATAATAACCACTGGTACATATAGTACTTAACATGTGACAGACCCTCTTCTAAACACTTTACATATTCACTTAATTCTTGTAGAATCCCATGAGGTAAATGGTATTATCATCCTCGTTTTACAGTTGAGGAAACAGAGGAGATGAGAGAATTTTCCCAGCTGGGATGAACACAGAGCTGAGCTCAGCTTCCAGGCCACCTGTCCCTGGAGTTTGTGATCTACACTAGGGGACAGCAAACTTTGTAAAGGGACAGATAGTAAATATAATAGTCTTTGTGGGCCATATAGTCTCTGTAGCAACTACTCAATTCTGTGATTGTAGCATGCATGCATATGTAGACAATGCACAAATAAATGGTTGTGGCTGTTTCAAAGCCATTTTATTTACAAACACTGAAATTTGAATTTCATATAATTTTCATATATCATGAAACATTATTCTTCATATTATTTTCTCAACTATTAAAGTATGTATATTATCATTCTTATCTCCTGTATACAAAAAGAGGCAGTGGGCCGAATTTGGCCCTTAGGTACTAGTTTGCCAACCACTACTGAAAGCCTCTCTAGGATTCTGGCTATGACTCTGGAAGAATAGCACCTTAGCAAATGCTTTGCTGGTTTTAAGATAGAGCTGTAGGTAGCAGTAGGTGACACACACTGAGAAACGATGACCTCCTGGGATAGGATCCAATGTATACAATGACTTCTTTAACGTCTTCCCTGTAGTCCAGTAAGATGAGCTTTGGAATACTGTGAACTCCGGACTGTTCAATCTCCTGTGTAGTAGGAGCTAGAGGGCATGTTCAGTGACAAAACTGGATGCAAAGCCAGCTTTTGAATGTTTATCCATGTATCATGGATTACTTTCTTCATAGACTGAGTATTGTTGAACCCCCCAAAATCAGGAAAATGTACTCAATAGGAATTCTACAAAAATAGAAATGAATACAATTTATTTTTATGGTTTTGACATTCATTCCAAAGGTAATGAGGAAGTTGAAGGGAGAAATAAGCAACTTTTCTAAGTTCTTGGTATGTGCCAAGTGCCAAGATACTTTCTTATGGTACTGCTATTCAAGAATCTCACCTTCAAAAGGAAATGCAATTACCTACATTTAATAGATGAAGAAATTGAGGCATAAGTAACTTTTCCAAGACTATTACCATGTCTTTGACCTCTGATCTACCTAACTCAAAAGCGTGGACATTTTAAAATATGAAAAACTACAAAGATATTAAATCAAACTCACACTTTTGCCCCTCATTGTATTGCTTCCTGAGGAAATAGGGCATAAGAGGGGCTGCAGAAAACAAATTTTTAGAGGTAGAAAAACCCTCCAAAGTCATAAGAGTCACCCTTAGGTGAGACCACACAAATCATCAAAGAGCAATGCCTACTTATTTCCTCCATTTCTAAATATAACCTAGAGAAAGTGAGTCCACTCGTGTGTCTACTTTGATTTTGAACCCAGTAGAAACCTCAGTGGAATAAGAATTCATTCTTATCCTTATACCTTCAAATCACAGAGTCCTAGGTATGGGTGTTGCAATCCCCAAGCCATTTAAAGAAACTCAGGAAAAGAATACCCAAGCTATACAGTGGGAGAGGGATTCCTAACTGCTAAGGATAGTGTGGGAAACTAAAATACTGTTATTTGTCTTAATTTGCTAAGATCTAGAAAAAGACTGCTGGAATTAAGCAGCCTTACCACAATGGTTGAGCGGTGTGGCAGCAATATGGGTTAGGGCAAGAGCTATCTGAAGTTTATAGATAGACTATGGATCATAGTCATTTTGACAAGTCATTGCAATCATAGATAACCTTTGCCATCATCTCCAACCATGTTCTTTTATGAAAAAAAGATGAGCAGGGTGAGAGAAAATGGCAGTAGGTAAATAATTGGCTCAAGATCTTGAAGGGCTGTCCTAGCCTGATATAAATATTTCACTCTTTCCAATTAAAGTTGTGACATTATCTGAAAATGTCTCTCGGTGATAATTTCATTCATTTGTGCTTTACCATCCCCAATCCACTTTTATTCTGTTTTCAAGACAAAAGGCTCTGTGGACACTCTCTTTGTTCCTGGAAAACTTTAATATAAAGTACTGCATAGATTCCAGTTATGGAATGAATAAGTCACAGGGATGAAAGGGACACCATAGGGAATAATCAGTGGTATTGTAATAGTGTTGTATGGTGACAGATGGAGGCTACACTATGGTGAGTGTAGCATAATGTGTAGAGTTGTACAGTCACTATGTTTTACACCTGAAATGAATGTAACATTGTGTCAACTATACTTTGTAAAAAGTAAATAAAGAACTGCATAGAGCATCCAGGGGGAACTTCTCTGCTTACATAAGGGGTGAAGGAGAACTTCCAGCTCAGTAACTGAAGTTGCTTCACTATTTCCTGCATTTGAATTAACCCCAGGTCTAATGTATTAGGAAGAAATGAGCAACAACATTTACCAGACTGAAGTCTCCATTTTCTTTTAACTCTGATCTGGGTGTGTTACATCATGATTTAAAGACCTCTGCTTCAGAGAGAACTCAGATCTCAAAAAATATGGGAATGATTGTTTAATAACAACATGGGGAACCCATAAAGGGTAACTCCATTTTCTTAAGATTCTTAGGGAAAAAAATATGAAGACTAGATCAAGAACACCTTTCTTCTCTAACTGCCCAGAATAAGAGCTCAATTAATCAAGTAACTAAGTTTTTTTAAGGGAAAGTAAAACTTTCATCATTGATGTTTTTGTCTTGCTTCAAAAGTGTTTAATCGGTTCCTGGCACATTTTAGGTGATAATGAGTTGTTTACCACACTTGTCCTATAAACTTTTTTGTTGTTGATTTTTTTTTTTCCCATGCAGAAGTTTTCTAGTTTGGTGTAGTCCACCTTGCTTATTTTTTATTGTGTTGCTTCTATTTTAGGTGTCATATCCAAAAATTCATTACCAAGACCCATGTCAAGGAACTTTATTCCTATTTTCTTCTAGGAGTTTCATGATCTATGGTCTTTACACGTAAGTCTTTAATCTATTAAGGATTTGAGTTAATTTTTGTGTGGTATAAGATATGGGCCCAGTTTCATTCTTTTACATGTGAATATCCAATTATCCCTGCACCATTTATTGAAGAGACTGTCTTTTCTCCACTAAGTATTCTTAGCTCCCTTGCTAAATACTAGTTGATTTGTATATGCTTGAGTTTATTTCTTTTCCATTGGTCTATTTGTTTTATACTAGCACCATGCTGTTTTGATGATTAAAGCTTCACAGTATAGCTTAAAATCTGGAAATGTGATGCCTTCTTTTTTTCTTCTTTCTCAGGATTTCTTTGGCTATTTGGGGTCTGTTGTGGTTCTAAATTAGTTTTAGGAATGTTTTTTCTATTTCTGTAAAAAAATGTTATTGGAATCCTGATAGAGATTGCACTGAATCTATAGAGGGATTTTGATTCTAATGACTTTTTAATAGCATTAATTCTTCCAATCCATTAACACAGGATTCTTTCCCATTTATTCATGTCTCCTTCAATTCTTTCATCAGTATTTTGTTTTCTGAATAGATACCTTTCATGTCTGTAGTTAGAGTTACTTCTAAGAGCTTTATTGTTTTTTTGATATATTGCAAATGGTATAGATTTCTTTATTTCTTTTTTAGAAAATATGTTATTAGCGTACAGAAATGCTATCAATTTTTGTATATTAATTTTGTATCATGCAACTTTACTGAGTCCCTTGCTTAGATCTAAATAGTTTTTTGCTTGAGTATTTAGGATTTTATGTATATATAATCATGTCATCTGGAAATAGAGACGATTCTACTTCTTCCTTTCCAATTCTAATACATTGTATTTCGTTTTTTAAAAATTTTTATAGTTTATTTATTTTTGAGATAGAGAGAGACAGATCACGAGTGGAGGAGGGGCAGAGAGAGAAGGAGACACAGAATCTGAAGCAGGCTCCAGGCTCTGAGCTGTCAGCACAGAGCCTGACGCGGGGCTTGAACCCACAAACTGTGAGATCCCGAAGTTGGACGCTTAACAGACTGAGCCCCTGTATACAGGGGCCCCTGTATTTCTTTTTCTTGACTGATTCCTTTAGCTAGGACTTCTAGTACTATGCTAATTCAATAGGAGTGGTGAGGATAAGCACCCTTGTCTTTTTCCTGTATGCCTTTTTTTAACCATAATTTTTTAAAAAATGAGCATGCGACCTAATTCTGGCAGTAAGATAGAAAGGGAAGTCATTTGGGGGGATTCTAAAAAATGTTTGTTTCCTTTTAGAAATGGTTGTCTGGAATTATTATATCTTTTTTTATTGTTATTCTGAAAATAAATCTACCAATAGACTCTGAGGGCTAAGGAAACCACTGATTATTGCATCTATAAAGTTGCCTTACTCCGTCAGTTGATGATCCCATGGTTTCTGAGATTGAGCCCCCTGTTGGACTCTGTACTGACAGCACAGAGCCTGCTTGGGATTATCTCTCTCCCTCTCTCCCTGCCTCTCCCTCACTTATATGCACTCTCTCTCCCCCTCTCTCAAAATAAATAAATAAACATTAAAAAAATAAAGTTGCCTTACTTCTGAGTCAGTATTTAATGTTGTAGCACAGAAACATCTTCCCTAAAAAACAAAATATTTCTAAAGCATAATTTTATTTTTGAGGTTTTGGCAAGTTATCTTAAGTATATATCTATTAAAAAAAACTATATTAGTCCTAGGAATTAGTCTATCAATTAGAATTATTTTTAAAATATAGAGAAGATTTTCTTTTTATAAAGTCAGGGTAATATATTTAGGTATACTTTACAAACAATTATTCCACTTTTTAATTATGTAGTTTTTATTTTGACAAATGTATACTTCTTTATAGATTAGTCTTTATGCCCATTTACTATGTTAAAAAATATTATGAGGACATTGTCCTGAAGAAAATTTTTCTAAAAACTGAGTAAACTCTGTCTTTTTATATTTGTAGCTCCAAATTAACTTTACAGGAGCTGTGAAGCAATCTGTAGAGACAGAAATAGGAGTCTAACTTAGGTCAGTATTTTGAGTGCCCCCAAATGCTCCTTACACAGCCATATTATTTTGCCTGTCATTTTGATTTATAGTAACACAGGATTTTCCTGGTTTTTGAGCTGAAAGTTCTTAGTTCTTATTTATTTATTTTTTGTTGTTTATTTATTTTATTTAATGTTTACTTATTTTGAGAGATAGAAAGAGAGAGCATGAGCAGGGAAGGGGCAGAGAGAGAGGGAGACACAGAATCTGAAGCAGGCTCCAGGCTCCAAGCTCTCAGCACAGAGTCCCACACAGGGCCTGAACCCATGAGCTGAGAGATCATGACCTGAGCTGAAGTCAGATGCTCAACCAACTGAGCCACCCAGGCGCTCCTGGAAGTTCTTAGTTATGAGAGACTCTCCAGTCCTGAGCACACCATGATAGTTGGTCCCTCTAGCAAGGTTTCTCAGCCTTGGAACTGGTGACATGGTGGTGCACATAATTGGTTGTTTCGGGGGACTGTCCTGTGCATTGTAAGATGTTTGCAGCATCTGTGGCCTCTACCCATGAGATACCAGTTTAGACTTCCCACCATCGGTTGTCACAATCAAAAATGTCTCCAGACATTGCCAGGTGTACCTGTGGGCAAAACCACCCAGGATAGGAACCACTGACCTAGGTGCAAATGCCCTGGCAACTTACAAACTGGAAACTCAAACATCTTATTCTTTGTTGCTATTGTAAAACAAAAATAAGCCGATTCTGCTCTTTTTATGTAGGGCTTAAAACTCTGAGGAAGTGCTTCTAGATTTTTCTCTTTTGGGAGATTCTCCACCCATCCACCAAAACACACATTTTTAAAATTGTTTTTATTTTATTTTTATTTATTTTTCATAAATTTTAAACATTTATTTATTTTTGAGAGACAGAGAGAGAGCACGAGCAGAGGAGGGTCAGAGACAGAAGAAGACAGAGAGAGAGAGGAGGCACAGAACCCAAGCAGGCTCCCGGCTCTGAGCTGTCAGCACATAGCCTGACGAGGGGCTGGAACCCATGAGCCATCAGATCATGACCTGACCTGAAGTCATATACTTAACCAACTAAGCCACTCAGGCACTTTACAAACACACACTTTTTGAACATTGCAAATGACTTGAGCAAGTATTCTAGGTGCTGCCAGTGTGGACTGTGTCCATCTGATTGTCTGGACTCAAAGATCTTGTTTTGTTTGTTTCTTTATTTCTAATTCATCTATGCTTGCGTAATCATACATGTAATCATATTTGTACACATACTTATAGGATTGAGTGTTCATCATGTATTTTAATGGAATGGTATTTTGCACACTTTTCTGCCTTTTACCTTTCTCAATTAACAATACTACCTGGAAAGATAACCAAGAATATTCCATGGTATGGATATATGTATTTTATGCATCATTACTTTATTAACTTTCTTTGCCTTAACATGCAATATGGTGATAAACATCTATGTACATATATCCTTACTTTCTAATGCTCTTCTTTCTACAGGAGAGTCTCAGAAATGGGATAGCTGGATCAAAAAACATTTCAAATTTTAATAGATTTGCCAGACAGGTCTCTAGAAAAGCTGAAGTGGTTCACATTTCTACTCATATTGTTTGGAGAAAAAATCCCCACAAAACCAAAAACCTCTTTCCATAGATCCCTGATAGAAATGTGCTATTGTTCTGTTTACTTTTTGCAAATCTGATGGGAGTAAATTGAGGTTCTGTCTATAGTTTGCATTGTATTTCCCTGACCAGTAGAGTTTAAACATCGTTCAATGTTTGTAGGCTGCTTTCATTTGTTCCTTTGTGAAAATTTCACCTCTACCCTTTGACATTTTTCCCGTTGGAAATTTTATTTTTACAGGCTGTAAGAACTCATGCATATCTCTGTATGTATGTATATTATATCCATATCTACACACACACACACATACACACAGATACACACATGACTGCCCACTGTATGATTTTTAACTTTAATCTTTCCTGCTAGTAATTGCCCATCCTGCCCTTGTTTTACTTAGTTTATGTTTTTATGCTTTTTGCCCCTCCCTTCATTTTCAGCTTCTCTTTACCGCTTTCCCATTCTTCTTGTAAACAGCCTGCAGCCAGGTTTAGTTTCATTTGAATCTGGCCAAGTGTCAGATAGTGATAGTATTTGTCGGAGAATTATGTCTTGACTAATATTCTTGATATTCCTTCCATAGTTCTTTATTAGTTATTTTTACTTGGGTGTTACTGTTTCTTTTCCCCTGATTAATTTGTAAATGCCACTCTACTTTTTAATTTTCAGCACTTATGATTAGGTATCAATTTCTTCTCTTTTATTTGAAACATAATAACCAATATTTCTCCCACCAGAATACTCACTTTCCTCACTCTTCCCCCCAATAGGATGAGATCTTTAGAATAATTTGTCATCCTTGCTCTGCACCCAGCCTCCCCTGGTCCCATTTGTAATGCTTGTTTTTCTTTCGTATCCCAACCACCTGCTACTAGGGATTGCTGAGCACCTTTACTGCTTTCCATTAATGACTGTGGTTAGAATATCTCTGGCACTGTGTCTCTTATTTTTCAGTGCTCTGTTTTTAAAATTTACTTTCCATGTCCTCAGTTTCTCATTATTAATTTAAATTGAACTACTTAAAGACTTTGAAGATTTATTTGACATTACTGTTTTCCTCTCTTCTCCATATGCTCTTATCTTGAGTACGCTGTTCACATTCATTTGTTGTTGGAAATCTTTCCTTATCAGATGCATTTTCTAAATTTTTGCATATCCACAAATCTATGGTCATCATGAGATAGTTGGAATACAGCTCTTTTTTCTCACTGACCTGTGAATGCCCTTCTATCTGCATTTTAAAATTGATTTTTTAAAAATTTTAGTTTTTAAATTCCAGTGTATATAATGAACATTTTTATTTGAATTTCAGGTATACAGTATAGTGATTCAGCAGTTGGTACATTACTCAGTGCTCATCACGATGAGTGTACTCTTAATCCCCATCACCTAGCACCTATTTTACCCATCCCCCATCCACCTCCCCTCTGGTAACCATCAATTTGTTCTCTATAGCTAAGAGTCTGTTTTTTGGCTTATTTCTCTTTTGCTTTTTCTGTGTTTATTTGTTTTGTTTCTTAAATTTCACGTGGGTGAAATTATATGGTGTTTGTCTTTCTCTGGGTGACTTATTTCATTTAGCATTATACTCTCTAGGTCCAACTGTTGCAAATGGCAATATGTCATACTTTTTTAAGCCTGCCATGATATAGATATATAGTATATATAGATGTAGATATAGTATATATCTTCTTTATATATTAGTATCACATCATCTTTATCCCTTCATCAATCAGTGGACACTTGGACTGCTTCCATATCTTAGCTATTGTAAATAATGCTGCAGTAAACATAGGGGTTACAAATATCCTTCTGAATTAGTGTATTTGTATTTGGGTAAATACCCAATAGTAGAATTACTTGATCATGTGGTAGTTCTATTTTTAACTTTTTGAAGAACCTCCATACTGTTTTCCACAGTGGCTGCACCAGTTTGCACTCCCACCATTAGTGCATAAGGGTTCCTTTTGCTCCATATCCTCGCCAACACCTGTTATTTGTGTTTTTTATTTTAGCCTTTCTGACAGGTGTGTGGTGATATCTCCTGGTAGTTTTGATTTGCATTTCCCCGGTGATAAGTGATGATTAGCATCTTTTCATGTGTCTTTTGGCCATCTGTATGTTTCTACAGAGAAATGTCTGTTCGTGTCTTCTGTTCATTTTTTAATTGGATTATTTATTTTTGTGGTGTTGAGTTTTCTATGTTCTTTATATATTGTGATACTAACCCTTTATCTGATACATTATTTGAAAAAATCTCATCCCTTTCTGTGGGTTGACTTTTAGCTTTGTTGATTGTTTCCTTGGCTATGCAGAAGCTTTTTATGATTGCTCCTAATCTTAGGGGAAAGCTCTCCATTTTTCACCATTGAGTATGATATTTACCATGGGTTTTTCACATAAGATCTTTCTTCTGTTGAGATATGTTTCCTCGAAACCTACTTTGATGAGGGTTTTTATCATGAATGGATGTGGTCCTTTGTCAAATGCTTTTACTCCATCTTTTAAAATGGCCATATGGTTCTTATCATTTCATTTATTAATGTGGCATATCATATTGATTGATTTGCAAATATTGAACTACCCTTGCATCCTGGGAATAGATCCCACTTAATCGTGGTGAGTGATGTTTTTAATGTATTGTTGGATTTGATTATGCTAATAGTTTGTTGAGGACTTTTGCATCTATGTTCATCAGAGATATTGGCATCAGGGTTCTTTTGTTTCTGTAGTGTCTTTATGTGGTTTTGATATCAGAGTAATGCTGGCCTTATAAAATGAATTTGGAAGCTTTCCTTCCTCTTCTATTTTTTGAAGTAGTTTGAGAAGAATAGGCATTAACTTTAAATGTTTGATAGAATTTATCTGTGAAGGCTAGGACTTTTGTTCACTGGGAGGGTTTTTTTTTTTTTTTTAACCGATTTGATTTCCTTGCTGGTAATCAGTCTGTTCAAATTTTCTATTTCTTCCTGATTCAGAGGGTTATATGTTTCTAGCAATATATTTCTTCCTTCCTTCTACTGGTTTGGGATTTTGTTTGTTCTTTTTCTAACTCCTTTAGGTGTTAGGATTGTTGTTTGTTTGAGTTTTTTTGCTTCTTGAGGTAGGCCTGTATTGTTATAAACTTCCCTCTTAGAGCAGCTTTTGTTCTATCCTGAAGATTTTGGACCATTGTGTTTTCATTTTCATTTGTCTCCATGTATTTTTGATTCCCTCTTTGATTTCTTGGTTTACCCATTCACTGTTTAGTAGCATGTTATTTTACCTGCATGCATTTGCAGTCTTTCCAATCTTTTTTTCTTGTGGTTGACTTCTAGTTTTATAGCATTGTGGTCAGAAAAGATTATGGGTATTACTTCAGTCTTTTTGAATTTGCTGAGACTTGTTTTGTGGCCCAGTATGTGATCTAATCTGGAGAGTCCCATGTGCCCTTGAAAAGAATGTGTATTCCACTGTTTTAGAATGTAATGTTCTGAATATATCTGTTAGATCCATCTGGTCTCATGTGTCGTTGTAAGCCACTGTTTCCTTGTTGATTTTCTGTTTGGATAGTCTATTCATTGAGTAGGTAGGGTATTAAAGTCCTCTACTATTATTGTATTACTTGTATTACTGTTGACTGCTTCCTTAATGTTTGCTGTTAGCTGCTTTATGTATTTGGGTGTTTTCATATTTGGTGCATAAATATTTACAATTGTTATATCTTGTTGGATTTCCCCTTTATGATTATATAGTGTCCTTCTTTGTTTTTGAGTCTGTTTTGTCCCATATAAGTATTGCTACCCCAGCTTTCTTTTCACTTCCATTTGCCTGATAAATGCTTTTCCTTCCCTTCACTTTCAATCTTCATGTATCTTCTGGTTTGAAATGAGTCTCTTATAGGCAGCATTTGGATGGGTCTTTGTTTTTTATCCATTCTGACATCCTGTGTCTTTTGATTCAAGCATTTACTTCATTTATAATAAAAGTAATTATTGATGGATATGTACTTATTGCCATTTTGTTACTTGTTATATGATTGTTTTGTAGTTCTTCTGTGTTGCTTTCTTCTCTTGCTCTCTTCTCATGGTTTGCTGGCTTTCTTTAGTGATATACTTGGAATTCTTTTTCTTTATTTTTTCACATATCTATTACTAGTTTTTGATTTGTCATTACCATTAGGCTTATATATAACGTCTTATGCATATAGCAGTCTATATTAAGTTGAAAGTTGCTTAAGTTTGAACCCATTCTAAAAGCACTGAAGTTTTACTCCTCTCCTCCACACATTTTAGATATATGGTGTCATACTTTACATCCTTTTATTTTGTGAATTTCTTGACTGATTTTTCATAGATAATATTTATTTTTAATGCTTTTGTGCTTCCTACTTTTCTTACTCCTGCTTATGTTCTTTCCTTTCCAATCAATGTTTCTTTAAGGCTGGCTTAGTAGCAGTGAATTCCTTTAACTTTTGTTTTTCTAAGAAATTCTTTATTTCTCTCAGGACTATTCTGAATAATAGTCCTGCTGGGTAGAATATTCTTGGCTGTAGATTTTTACCTATCAGTACTTTGAATTATCATGCCATTCCCTTCTAACCTGCAAAATTTCTGCTGAAAAATCAGTTAATGGCTTTATGGGGTTTCCTTTGTGGATAACTGTTTTCTCTTTCTGCTTTAAAAAAAATCTCTGTCACTGCTTATTGCCATTTTAATTACTATATGTCTTGGTGTGGACCTTCTTGTGCCTCTTAGATCTGGATTTCTGTTTCCTTTCCCAGATTCAGAAAATTTTCAGTTATTATATCTTCAAATACATTTTCTACTCCCTTTTCTCTCTTGTCTCTCTCTGGAACTCCTATAATGTAAATGTTATTATGCTTGGTGGTATCGCTGAATTCTCTTAGTTTATTCTCCTTTTTTATTTTTCTTTTTCCTTTCTTCTGTTCAGCTTGATTTGTTTCCATTATTCTGTCCTCCAGTTCAGTCATTTGTTCTTCTCTTTCTTCTGGTCTCCTATTTATTCCCTCTAGTGTATTTTTGATTTCAGTTATTGAGTTCTTCGTCTCTGATTGGTTCTTATTTATGTTTTCTGTTTCTTTGTTGAGAATCTTGCTGAGATCCTCCATTCATTTCTCAAGTCTAGTGAGTATCTTTACGACCATTACTTTAAATTATTTATCAGGCATATTACTTATCTGTGTTTCATTTAGCTCTTGTACTGTGATTTTGTCCTCTTCTTTCATTTGGGACACATTCCTGTGCTTCCTCATTTTGTCTAACTCTCTGTGTCTGTTTCTAAGTGTTAGAAAAAGCAGCTCCATCTCCTGCTCTTGAAAGTAGTGGTCTTATGAAGAAGAGGTCCTTTTGTACCATATCCCCTGATTACTAGTTCATGGTGCTTCTCCCAGGTGTGTTGTGTGCACCCTGCTTTTTTGGCTGAAGGTTTTGGTCCTCATTTTGTTAATAGGCCAGACTGGGGCCGTGTTGGGCTTGAGTTGGGTCATACTAGGAGTTTTTCTGAGCTGCAGTAGCACTGAACTGCAGGGTGTTCTCCTTGTGTTGTCCGCTAAGAAGCTTTCCTTGGTGAGCAGGGCCTATCTGCCCCCAGGTATCTCCCCCCATCCCACTGCTGTGGCTGTGGTCAAACTGATGGTGTGGTTATCTTTCCCTTTCCCTGGGGCAGGAGTCATTTTTGAGTGGTGCTGTCAGCTGTTGGGGCTGCTTGCAAACTGCCATGCTTGAGGTTCCCACTTTGGATGAAATTCTGCAGAGGGCAGGTTGGAGGTGGTGGGTCTGCGGGAGAGTAAGGGAACAGGGCTTGGGGTGTTAGCAAGGTTTGTACAGGTCTGCTGTAGGAATGGACCTGGAGCTGCTTTGGAAAACTCCTGTTGAAGACAGGTTGGATTAGGTATATGCAGAAGAATGTGGGGCTGGGGGCACATTATTAGCAAGCTAGGTGCAGAGTGCTGCACTATTTCCTGCAGGAGTTCCTGTGCCTAGGGAAGGGGGTAGAGGAGGCAGATGGTGCTCACCAGCTTTTTTTTTTTTTTTCCCTTGGAGAAGCTTCCTAAAGATCTCAGCTCCATTAGCACATGCTCTGAGATTAGTAAACAAATCTCCCTCCTGTGTACTCCAGGCATTTTTCAAACAGCACCTTCTATACTGTATGTCAGAGGGGCTGTTTCTTGTGCTGTCTCTTTAAGGCAGAGGGCCCAGTTTTCTGTCTTCCTCCAAGTTCTCCCAGAACCAAGCCAGCTGGTTTTTCAAGTCCAGATGTTAAAACCCCATTGGTTATAAGAATTTGCAAAGTTAAGACCCTCTGGTTCTTAAAGCCAAATGTTATGAGTATTCCTCTTCCATGTGTGGGTCCCCGGTGCCTGGGGTGCCTGGTATGAGGTCTGCTCCTCTCCCTTCTCTGTGCCTGTCCTGTCCTTTGCTCCCATGGATAGTCTTGCTGGTCACCTTGGTTCCCCACTGTGTCCCTGCCCTTTATACCTGCTGTGATGTGGCCTCGTCTCTACATTTAGCTGTGGAGAGTCTGTTCTGCCCATCTTCAGGCCATTTTCTGGGTTATTTATGCTGATGCTTGTGTTATCTAGGTGTATTCATGGGACAAGGTGAGCATAAGGTCCTCCTGGAAACCTTCCCTTTTGTTTTTCAATGTTGCAGATTAGACATTCATTGCCAGTCTCATAAGGCAATTTCTAGAATGTACCACCAGCTCTGTGTGTGTGTGTGTGTGTGTGTGTGTGTGTGTGTGAGAGAGAGAGAGAGAGAGAGAGAGAGAGAATCAGTCCTTCCATGAAGTTTTTTAGGTCTTTCTTCAGCTCTGGGAAAAATTCTTCTATTATTTCTTTAATTATAACCTGTTTCCTCTGTATCTTCTTTTACTTCTGAACATTTGCTTGCATATTAGATCTCTTAGGTTTATCCTCTAATTCTGTAATTGTTCCCCCTGCTCCACACACAGTTTTTTTTTTCTTTGTTTCCCTCTTGAACTTAATCTCTTTGGTCTTTTTATTGGTTTGTTTGTTTGTTTGTTTGTTTCTTTACTTACTTACTTATTTAATGTCTTGCAATGTGGTTTGAAAGGTTTCTCTTGACTTTCCAGGCCACTATGTGGTGTCTCTGAGTCTCTCTTATTCTGTACAGCTTTCAGTACAGGCTCCCAGGAGCACCAGGATATGTCCTCTGAGTAAAACCCAGCTCCAGTACTCACTCAGTCTCCCAAGATAAGAAGGCTAGAGAATGTTATTTTTATATGGGAAAAAATCCAACAGATTATCAAGAATGCATTACAGTCATTAACATTTATGCAGGAGCAGCATTGTGTCAGACTTTTTAAAACAAAATTGATGGAAGTACAAGAAGAAATGGCCAATTCAGCCTGCTGAGAGTTTTTAACACATCTCTTTGATCAAGTAGCTCATCCGTCTTGATCAAACATCAAGTAGGCAAAGATAAGAACAGAAAAGACTAGAATAATTAACAAAGCACAATGTAATATACATATACAACTGTGCACCCAACAAAAAGGGAATGGATGTTCTTTTCAACATAGAATATCTTCAAAAATTGACCAAAGAGAAAGGTGTCCACAAATGCCCCCCGAAACCCCAAACATATATACATACCATGTTCACTGGCCTGAACAGAATTAAAAAAGAACAACAAAAAGATATTTTTATAAGTTCTATACATAGCTGTAAATGTAAAGACATGCATTTAAATAAGTTTTTGGTTAAACGTAGCATATAAAAATCAAACTATAAAAATTTGAAACTAGGCTAAAAAAGCAGTATGCTGTTGGGCACCTGAATTGGTGTCCAGTGAGAAATTTATACCTTTAAATACTTGTGATTAGAAAAGGAAGATTGAATATAATTGAACAAAGAAACTGGGATAAAGAACAACATAATAATCCCCCAAAAAGTAAAATGAAGGAATATGAGAAATAAATATTAAAGAAAGATGAAACAAACCAAAAAATCAATTTGAGTTCATTAATAAAATTAAAAGCTAGTTCTTTATGCAATCTAATAATGTAGAAAAATTTTTGTATGATTTCTCAAGGAGAAGAGAGGAGGAACAGGAGCAAGAAAAAAAAAAAAGGACACAGGAAATTTAAAAGTACAGTTTAACACAACTTAGTCTGTGGTTATTTTGCATAATTGTTCTCACTATATCCTTCCCTATATCACTGATCTTTGTCATTTAAATTTTCAGTTCTTTCTGGTAAAGGTAGAGTATATCCACCTCCATTCCTGAGACAGGGCTGGTAGAAAATTTGAATAGAGAAATTATCATAAAAGAAAAATGGATATTGCAAAGTTTTGCCACTACCAAATGGCATGTGATACTGTAAGGCCACAAGTCTAAACGTCTAAACCAAACTGACTCCATGACAGGCTTTAAGTTTCCCCTCTTAACTAGAAGGCCTTAGTTTCTGCTTTCCTGAAATTATCAGGCAGTTACACATTGTCCAAGGCAGGAGAAACCACCCTTGCAACACCCAATCAATCAGGAAAGGCCAGCGACCACCCTCCACATTACTAAGGGAGAGGCCTGGAGATAGAAACTATAGATAGGACCCTGTTACCTAATGTTAAAGTTAACCTTTTAGTCGCCGAACAAGACCCTAGGCTCACTCTGTGATTGGTTGAATTTAAAAGGTACTCTAAATGTTGTAATTGGATCCCGCCAAAAGTAACGAATACTCTAGACAATGTGTATGGTCAAACCCACTGTCAATGATGTTGAATAATTATGAATGGAATGAATGGATCACTGTTCCCACGTCACAACTTCTGTAACTCCCCCGTCTCAAACCCCATAAAAACTCTACTCTGCCCTTGTTCGAGGCTCTCAGCACGGACCCATACACTGGTGAAGTCTGTGAGCCCGAGCTTAAGCCCGTAGTAAAGCCCTTTGCCTTTGCATGCGTGACTCGGTCTCCCTGGTGGTCTCTGGTCGGTGAGGATACTGCGATCTGGGTATAACAATACTAAATCTTAAAATACCAGATTATTCTTATCTTATACAAACTATAACAGAACATGGAAAGAGATGAGACACTATCTAATTCATTTTTAAAAAGGTAATGTGACATTGGTAATAATACAATACTAGAACAGAAAAAGAAATCATTTACTAAGCTTAATTGAACATCCATGTAGAAGTCATAAATTAAACAGTAGCCAAAGTTGTATTTAGGAACGAAAAGTACACATTAAAAGACAATATGGTTAGGAGCTGAAAGTTAATAACAGTATTTTTTTTTTTTAACAGTAAATACTGTAGCAGTGCTAAGACAGGGAAAATCAAAGTATTCTTTTGTTCACAGCTTTTTTTCCCCATCATTAGGGACATTTTTTGTCCCTACTCATCTATGGTCTACCCCAAACCCAGCTGAACACTTTTATTGTGATGTCACCTTAAGACTAATTAGGGACACCTAGATGGCTCAGTTGGTTGAGTGTCAGACTTCAGCTCAGGTCATGATCTCACAGGTTTGTGGGTTTGGAGCCCTGCATCAGTCTTACTGCCATCAACACAAAGCCCACCTCAGATCCTCTGCCGAACTCCCCCTTGTTTGCCCCTCCTCCACCCGCTCTCTTTCAAAAACAAACATTAAAAAAAAAAAAGAGACTAGTTTAAATCTCTTTTTGTAATTCAGCTTATCAGGTATACATGAATCCTCAAAAAAAAAACTTTGTAAAACCTTAAATGCCATCGGTGGGAATCATTTGTCTTTACACCTTTTAGAGTGTCTTGCAAAAAATGAACTTTCAGTAATTATCAGGATTGTCTGTCATGCATGGAGTGTGCTACTTTAAATTTCTTCCAGACAAAATTCTAAAATAAGTGGACTCTTGTGAACATGATGCATGTTATCTTAGCTACTTGAATTTGCAGAATACTTTACAATATGTCAGCATTTTATGTATAGTTTCCTATTTAATATTGTTAAATTTGGGAGTCGTGTTGGATTCCTCATTTTACAGATGATTAAACTGAGGCTAATTAAGTTGGGTAACTTGCCCTGGTCTTACTAATAAATGGAAAAACTAGCCTTGAGGTTAGGTCTTCTCAAACCAAGTATCTTGTTTTCTAATATGTTATATGGCCAACTAAACTTCTTTACATACGAATTCAATTTTAAAATATGAAAGTGATTAAATTCTGTTAAAGTGGTAACCAGAATGCACATCATAGTGACAGAAGGTTTTAAAAGCCAGAATGTGGTTTAGTAAAGGGAAAATGTAGAAAAATTAGAAAAATTAATGGATGTTCCACAATTATATCAGGCCTAATGTCTTTCTCTCACATGAAAACATAGTTTAGTAGGATAGATTGCTAAAAGTTGTGTTTTTCTTTTTGATGAGTCGAAAATTGTAATGAAAAGGTAGACATCTACAAAACACAACTATAAAAATATATAATAAGTAGGAAAACACTAGTTATGAAAAAAGAGTGAGGATTATTGATTTATTTGAAGAAGAAATTGTGACTTTAAACTTGACAAATTAAAAATGGCAGCAAACTGAAGTGGAACAAGCTGGTCTTATTTATTTATTTGTTTATTTATTTTAATTTACATTCAACTTAGCATATAGTGCAACAGTGATTTCAGGAGTAGATTCTAGTGATTCATTCCCTACATATAACACCCAGTGTTCATCCCAACAAATGTCTTCATTAATATCTCTTAACCATTTAGCCCATCCCCCTACCCAAAACTCCCCCAGCAACTCTCAGTTTGTCCTCTGTATTTAAGAGTCTCTTATATTTTGTCCCCCTCCCTGTTTTTATATTATTTTTGCTTCCCTTCCCTTATGTTCATCTGTTTTGTATCATAAATTCCATATATGAGTGAAGTCATATGATATTTGTCTTTCTTTGACTAATTTTGCTAGCATTATACACTCTGGTTCCATCCACATTATTGCAAATGGCAAGATTTCATTCTTTTTGATTGCAGAGTAATATTCCAGTGAGTGTGTGTGTGTGTGTGTGTGTGTGTGTGTGTGTGTGTACCACATCTTCTTTATTCATTCATCAATCAATAGACATTTGGGCTCTTTCCATACTTTGGCTGTTGTTGATAACCCTGCTATAAACATTGGGGTGCACGTGCCCCTTTGAAATAGCATACCTGTATCCTTTGGATAAATACCTAGTAGTGCAATTGCTGGGTCATAGGGTAGTTCTATTTTTAATTTTTTGAGGAGCCTCAATTCTGTTTTCCAGAGTGGCTGTACCAGTTTGCATTCCCACCAGCAGTGCAAAGAGATCTTCTTTCTCCACATCCTCGCCAACATCTGTTGTTGCCTGAGTTGTTAATTTTAGCCATTCTGACAAGTCTGAGGTGGTATCTCATTGTGGTTTTGATTTGTATTTCCCTGATGATGAGTGATGTTGAGCATTTTTTCATATGTCTGTTAACTATCTCAATGTCTTTTTTGAAAAATGTGTCTATTCATGTGAACAAGCTGATCTTTTTAAGGAGCGATCTAGTGTTGTGCAGCACAAAGAATAGAAACGCGATTTCACCAACTTGTACTTTCTATTGTCCTATGTTTATATGATTTTCATTTTTCTAGTCTAGCAAAAATTTGTTGTTGTTGTTGTTGGTTGAATCTTTGTAGATCTAATGCTAAGTTTCACCGATGGGTCAGTGCTATACTGCTAGTATCCACGAGATGTCACTGTAACATTATATTTATTTTTTGAACCGGCCTTGCATTTTTCACTCTTCCTAATTTTCCCATTTGTAAGTAAGCTTAACTTCTCAGAGGGTGTCCCTCTGGAGGCTGCTGGTTGCTCTGAAGGAGACTGCCAAAGCTGGAATCAGAAGTTTTGGAAAAAGCCAAGGGCTGGACCAATAAAGTTGCTGATGGCCAATGCTGGCTTAATTGAAAAATTGGAAGGAATGCTTTTCTCTTCTCCCCTGATTTTTCACCTTGCTTTTGTGTCGCTAGTAACAGGAAGTCAGCAGGCAAGAATGTCTGGGAAATATCATTCGTGGAGTCTCAGCCCAGAACAGAGTAGGAAAGAGTGGCCTTGGAGCTGAGAGATAGTAAATAAATTAACAGCATGAATAAATCTAACAACAAGACCACATAAATAGAAGGGGATAGTGGTTGGAGTTACATTTTTGGTACTTGTATTATGAAGAAAGGGGTAAATACATTGATTATCTTTAAACTTTTAAGAAGGTTAAATATGCATGTTGTAATCTCTAGGGTACTCACTGTAAGGCTACAATAGACTGTAACTTTCAAAGCAGGAAAAGGAAAATATGGAATGCAGGGGAATAGTCCATCACTCCAGGAGAAGGCAAGAAAGGGGAAAAAGAATTATAAAACAATATAAACAAAAAAAAATAATAAAACATTTGAAATAAATCCAAATATGTTAGTAATCAAAATCAATTTAAATGGACTGATATATGCGTATAATATGTACAATACATAATATATAATATTGTAATATAATAATAATTGCAAGGGTGTATGCCTCATGCATTGTTTCAAGTTCTATGAAGTAAAAACCAATAGAATTACAAAAGAAACAAGACAAACTTCCAGTCATATTTGCAAAAGTTAACACACTTCTCTCAGTGTTTGATGGATCAAGTGAACAAAAACATGATTAAGGAATAGAAGATTTAGGGGCGCCTGGGTGGCTTAGTTGGTTAAGTGTCCGACTTTCGCTTAGGTCATGATCTCGCGGTTCGTGGGTTCGAGCCCCGCGTCGGGCTCTGTGCTGACTGCCAGCTCAGAGCCTGGAGCCTGTTTCAGAGTCTGTGACTCCCTCTCTCTCTGACCCTCCCCTGCTCACGCTGTCTCTCTCTCTCCTAGAAATAAACAAAAATATTAAAAAAAAAAAAAAAAAAGGAATAGAAGATTTAAAAGAACCAAATAAAAAGAAAAATAAAATCAAGCTTAATTTAATGGACGTATACAGAACATTGCTGTCAACCACAAGAGATTGTACGTTCTTTTTAAGCACACAGTGAACCTTTATAGAAGTGGAAAATATGTCAGTCCGTAAAGTAGATTTCAACGTATTTCTAAGAACTGGTATGGAGACCACATTCTCTGACCAATGTATTTGAATTAGAGGTCAGTAACCAAATAGATAGCTGATACATGTTTAGAAGTTCAAAGCATTTAAACTAACTTCTTGGTGAAAGGAGAGATTATAGGAGAAACTAGAAAATATGTAACATTGTAAAATAAAAACATTACATCTGAAAACTTGTAGAATGCAGCTAAGGCATTAAAAAGTTGATTCAGTAGTCAGAAGTTATCCCTCTTATAAAATAAACACTCAATGAGTTTTATTGGCAAGTTCTACAGACGTATCAGGAGCAGAAAATTCCAATCTTACATCCACTTATAGGTATAGAAAGGAAACATCCTCTACCTCATTTGATGAGGCTGGTATAGTTCTGGAATCAAAATTGGATAAAGATAATATGAGAAAGGAACATTAGACCAATTTCATGCATCCCATCAGTAAATAATCCTAAGTAAAATATTAGCAAGTCAGGTCTAGCAAGCTCTAGCAGAAATAATACAATTTGACCAAGTTGGATTATTCCAGGAATGCAATATTATTAATGTAAGACACCATACTGTTATAGAAGATTAGAGGATAAGGGCACCTGGGTGGCTCAGTTGGTTGAGCGGCTGGCTTCAACTCAGGTCATGATCTCACAGTTTGTGTGTTCGAGCCCCGCATTGGGTTCTCTGCTGACAGCTCGGAGCCTGGAGCCTGCTTTGGATTCTGTGACTCCCTCTCTCTCTCTGCCCTTCCCCTGCTCATGCTGTGTCTCTCTCTCTCTCAAAAAATAAGTAAATGTTAAAAGAAATTTAAAAATAGAAGATTAAAGGAGAACAATGACATAGTAACTATAGTTTAATTTATGATTCAGTCTCTAACACTAGATATAGATGGTAACTTCCTTAACCTATAAAGGATATCTAAAGAAAGTGAAATGCAAACAACGGATAAGAAATATACTTATTTTATATACTTTAGAAAACATTTCTTTGTAAAAATAACAACCAGGAAACAATTCTTGCTGCTACCAATTTTTTTTTTTACATTGCATTAAAGACATTAGCCAGTGCAGTAAGGCCAGAAAAGGAAATAGACATATAAGAATTAGATAAATTCACAAATTCTGTGATCATTTAGGTAGGAATTCAAAGGAATCTAAATATAATAGAGCTTACCCTGGTTCCCAGATGTCAGGCCAACATAATATGTTGGATCATAAATAGATCTACATCTGTGTATAGATCAGTATTTATATGTTGGCATCAAATAGAAAATTAAAAAATAAAAATTATTCCCAACAATATCAGCAAAACAACATACCTAGAAATAAATTTAACAAATGAAGTGTAAGACCATTTTGTAGAGAATTAGAAAACATTATAAGAAGATATTAAAGCAAGACTTAAATATGAATGTAAAGGGGAGACATACAATGTTCAAGAATAGGAAGATTCCAAATAACAAAAAAGTCAATTTCATTATTTATATTTATTATTCAATCTCATTCCAGGTGTATATTTTTAAGTTGTATGTAAACATTAAATATATTTTCTAACATGAGGTCTATTTCGTCATAAAAATGAATATTGAGGGGTACCTGACTGGCTCAGTTGGAAGAACATGTGACTCTTAATCTCATAGTCATGAGTTCAAGCCTCACATCAGGTGTAGTGATTACTTAAAATTAAAAGAAATTTTAAACAAAACCCAACTCAGATTGAGTACAAGAGAAAAATTTGCTTATGTGACATATTCTCTCAGTGTGATTAGAAGCCTAAAAACACATTTAATTTTCAACTGACCTGTAACTGTGTTCTGTCAGTTCTCAGAATAGTGGTTCTCAGATGAGTACATGTTGCATGGGGAGACAGAGACAAAAATTTCTCCAGTTTTATAGATTGAAGATGCACAGTACCAAATATTTCTAACAGGCAAAAGTATCTGATACCCTTGCATTTCGCTTCTTGTGTTTTAATTTTCTGAAGTGATTTAAATAAAGTAAATCACGATATTTTGCCCCCAAATATGTCATATGATATCTCTAAATTAGAAGAATGTTTTCTATATAAACATAGTACTATTGTCCCAGATGACAAAATTAACATTTTCCAGTAATTATAAATAATTATAACACTGAGTCTATATTGAAATTAGTCTAATTATTCCTTATGCATTGCATTTCCTTTTATTTTCTGAAGTCTATTGATCACAAAACCTAATGCTGCTCTCATGTCCTCTCTCCAGGGTATGATGAAAGGCCTTTCCTAACCTTCAAAATGGGCTTGCTGCCTAATTGTTGAACTTTCCTTCACCTTAACTTTCAACTAACCTGCTTTTACCTTAGAGTGAGGGAACAAATAATTACTACTTCATAAAATGCATGAAGGAAGAAGGTCTTAGTGCATTTTTGTTGTCATTTCTGGCCTATGTAAGATACTCAGAAGGTGTTAGTTAAGTTCAAATTCCTGACACAAATGTGAGCTGTACAATTGGTTAGGTGTAAATGAGGTGATTATAAGTTGATCATTTGTTATATTTCTTTGTATCCCTAATAGTATGTTGTTCAAATACTTTGTTAATTGATCGATACTGTCAGAATATAAAATCCTAGTTTTGGAGTACTTAGTATACTTTGTCAAATGTGAAGGTATCGTAGAAAAATCATCACAGTTTTTCAGGTCCTGTATTTTGTACTCATTCCTCTGCATCTCGTATTTCCCACATCATCTCTTAGTGTTGGTGATAAACCTCTTCACAGAGTGAAACGACGTAAAGTAAGCGTAACACTTGAATGTCTTCTACCCTTGATGCACATGTTATCTAGAAATCTTGAGAACAGTTGGAAATGCAACAGTTTATGCAAAGTATAAAAACTGGTATGATCTTTAGCTTAATTAAAACCACAGGAATAGATCTGGGAAAATAAGAGCGTTTCTAAGCAGGTATTTGGAAAGTCAACCCTGAGGTCTCTGGTTGATTGGTCACCCAGGAGGCAGAATACTTCTTTCTGTAGCTGTCTTTTAGAAGCTACTGATTTTATGTTAATCACATATATTACTATCTCCTCCCGCAGGCTGTCGTGCAAGTTGTGCCTTTATTTTTAATGAAAAAAATTATTCATCTAAATACAACAGTCAGCACTAAAATTTATTTTAAATCACATGTGGAGAATTTCTCTGGCATATCTCTAGCATTTGGGCAACCTGTTTGTATAGAGTTTATTTCTTTTGTACTTGTGTTATGCTAAATTGGAGCAATTTAGAATTGCTCAGAATTATGGTATCTACCTATATCTTTTCATGTATTTAACAAGTATTTTTTAAACACACTGTGTGTAAAATATTTTTGGAGGTACAGTTATCAGGGTTATTAGGATCACAAATGATTTACATGTTGCCAAATCCAGTTATCACCCTCTATCATATTGGGCACATCAGAAGTGCTTAACATGGTCATCACTCCCTCCTGCTGGACACACTTCCTTGATGTGGCCTCCAGGTCTCCACTCTTTTGAGATTCTCTGCCTGCCTGAATCTCCTTTGCTGGATCTTCATTATCTTCCCACACTCTAAGGTTAGGATGTACCATGTTTCAGTCGTTAGACCTGATTTTGTCTCACTGACATCTCAATCCCATGGCTTTAAAGATTTGTATGTGGAAGGCTTCTAAGTTTACATCTCCAGTTTGGTTTTCAGTCATGTCTGTCATTTCCACCTGTGTGGCTGATGGGCCTTTCTTATTTGACATGTCCGAAATGAAATTTCCTCCCTACAAACCTGTTTCTCCTACATCTGACCAAGCAAGCCTCATGATATTGCCCACGACCCCTCCAATCCAAACCATAATCTCATTCCTGGATTATTATCTTCTAATTTCTCCTTCTTTGTTCCCTTGGCCCTTCATGGTCTACTCTGCACTTAGCAAAATGAGCAATCATTTGGAAATATGCCACTCCTCCATTTAAAACCTTACAGTGACTTCCTTCTCAGACAGACTGAAGAGCCAAATCCTGGGGCACCTGAATGGATCAGTCAGTTAAGAGTCCAACGTCAGCTCAGGTTATGATCTCATGGCTCATGAGTTAAAGCCTGGGGTTGGGCTCTGTGCTGACAGCTCAGCGCCTGGAGCCTGCTTCAGATTCTATGTCTCCCTCTCTCACTGCCCCCATTCCACTTACACTCTATCTCTCTCTCAAAAATAAATAAAACATTAAGCAAAATTAAAACAAATGAAGAGCCCAAGTCCTTGCTGTGGCTTCCCAGGCTCGCAGAGTGACCCTGTTAACTGTTTGAGCTGTTGCCACCTCCTCTCCTTCAGGTTCATTCCACTCCTGCCACACTTGTCTGCTTGTCCTTCCTTGAGCACCAAACACTGTCCTGCCTCAGGGTCTTTGTGCATGCTCTTCCATCTTCCTGGCCCTTCCCCTCAGATATCCATGTGGTTGCTTCCCTTAAATTCCTCCAGACTTCTTCCCAAGTATTTCCTTACGACACATGCTTTCCTGGAAACCCCATCGAAAGTAGCTGCCCTATTTACCCTATTCACTTACTTTTCTTCATAAAACTTACCACTTGACATATTTTTTCATGGAATTGTAATAGACATATAATGTTATATTAGTTTCAGATGTACAGCATAGTGGTCATCTGACATGTAATTTTAAAAACCATTTATTATCTACTAGAATAAAAACTACATGAAAACAAGGGATTTACCACTTTCTGGTGTATTAGTTGACTTACCAAAATGCTTTCTTGAACGATTGCATGAATTGATTTTCCCTCCTAAATTTCACATTATGAGGTCTTAAGTATTCTTTCATATAACACATATTTATAAATATTTTCCTTATTTTATAAATAGAATAGACAAATTAGAATTTCCAATGATAAAAATCCATTAACTGGGAGTTGGAATTTTCTCAAATTAAAAAAAAAAAAACAGTGATTACTGGTGATATAGATCCTACATTGCACTTCTACTGCAGAATCATAACTTACTTAAAAATTTGATGGAGTAGCTTCTTTAAGCTCTACCTCCACTCTTTTAAAATGTACACATTTTATAAATTATGCCATATCTAATGCTTGAAATCACTTTATTTAAAAAATTTTTTTTACATTTATTTATTATTGAGAGACAGAGAGAAACAAAGCATGAACAGGGGAGGGGCAGAGAGAGAAGGAGACACAGAATCTGAAGTAGGCTCTAGGCTTCAAGCAAGCTGTCAGCACAGAGCCTAACGCAGGGCCTGAACCCGCGAACCGTGAGATCATGACCTGAGCTGAAGTCGGACCCTCAACCAACTGAGCCACCCAGGCGCCCCTGAAATCACTTTATAAAATGCACACTAAAATAAACCTTTTAAAAAGGTGGGCAAAAAGTGGGGAGGCACCTGGGTGGCTCAGTCGATTAAGCATTGGCTCTTGGTTTGGGCTCAGGTCATGATCTCCTGGCTTTGATGTCTTTGATGGCTTTTTGGGTTCGACCCCCATGTCAGATTCTGCACTGGCAGCATGGAACCTGCTTGGGATTCTCTCTCTCTCTCTCTCTCTCTCTCTGCCCCTCTCCAATTTGTGCTCTCTCTCAAATTAGTAAATAGACTTAAAAAAGTGAATACAACGCATACTAGCCTCTGGTGAAACAGCCTTCAGTGGCAGTAAGTTCACTCTCTCTAGACCATCCATTCCACCTTCAGAGAGCAGTAGTCCCTATAAGAATGCTCTCATCCCCAGGGTTCAGTGAACAGTGTCTCCTTTAACTTTCACTCATCAGTCTCAGTTATGGCCAACAGCTTCCCTTAGCCCTTTCACCTACTATGGCAACTCATCAAACGTAATATTTTGAGATACAGTCATTTACCAAGATTGCTTAAAATTCTGGTCTTCTGTTAAGAATGCTGACACTCTACAATCTCCAACTCAGTATCAATCATTGTTTTAATCCTAACTTGTTTTGCTGGGAGAGCCCATGTTACAGAATGCTCATCTGGGGTTACAGCACTAGATGTCTCGAGCTATTGCAATACAACACTAGAAAACCTAACTTGCTCCCTCTCCATCATTAATAGGCTCTTTCTTTGATATAGAGGTAAGAAAGTTGGAAACAAACTGGTCAATTCTTATTTTCCTATACTATTGATAAATAAACATCTTATCTAGAGTATAGAAACAACATCCTTGCTAAAACTGAGTGCTAACATCAGCCAATAGAATTTGATATAATTCAAAATTATTTTATTTTATTATTTATTTTTATTTATTATTATTATTGGTCTGGACTATGACTACAGATATTACATTTCATAGAATTTTAGAAGTAAGAGACATCTTAGAAAGTTGTAAAGTAATCCACTCACTTCACATTGGGGACTCAAGGAAGTTATTGTGGTTAATTGCTCTTTCATGATTTTTTGGTTTTCTACCCTCTGCTTACCCAAAAAGGTACATTAGTGTTACTTTCTGGTAATTGGAGGTAAAATAAGACTTAGAATCATCTGGCCTAATTTTATAAATTTACATATCACAAGATCTGAAAAGGTTAAGTGACCTGTCCAAATTCAAAAGATTATGTCAGGGACTGGCCCTAGGTTTCCCTCTGGACTTTTATACTAGGATATTTTCTTTTTTTTTTTCTTTTTTTTTTTTAATGTTTATTTATTTTTGAGAGAAAGATGCAGAATGCAAGTGGGAGAAAGGCAGAGAGAGAGAGGGAGACACAGAATCTGAAATAGGCTACAGGCTCTGAGCTATCAGCACAGAGCCTGACACGGGGCTCAAACTCATGAACTGTGAGATCATGATCTGAGCTGAAGTTGGATGCTTAACGAAGTGAGCCACCCAGGTGCCCCTCTAGGACATTTTCTATTATATTGGGGTTTAGATTAAATCCTAAAATGATTAGAAAGCAATAATTATCAGTAATCTAGATCCTTCCATTGTACTTCATAAAAGTAACATGAAATACTTAATAAAATTAGCAGAGTTCTTTGGGCAAATTTCACTTTTTTAATTCCACTATTTTAAATATATTTTGGAGTTTTAAATATATAATCATAGGAAGGAAGGTATAATGAATACCCATATGCTAGATTCAATAGCCATCACCATTTTGCATCACTGGTTTAATCCATTATTCTTTTTTGCTGAAATATTTATTTTTTAACATTTATTTATTTTTGAGGGCTGGAGGGGCAGAGAGAGGGAGACAGAGAATCCAAAGCAGATTCTGAGCTGATAACAGAGAGCCTGATGTGAGGCTCAATTTTATGAACCATGAGATCATGACCTGAGCTGAAGTTGGATACTAAACTCACTAAGCCACCCAGGCACCCCTTGCTGAAATATTTCAAAACAAATCCCAAACATTGTGTTATTTTAGTCTGACATATATTAGTATGCACTGTTTTAAAATGGACTTTAAAAAATCATGAAAGCATTATCACCTCAACAGAATTAGCAATTCTTCATAAAGTCTAATATATTTATAATTCTCCAAATGTTTAAAAAGTATCTTTTTACATTTGATTTGTTCACACAAGGTACCACACTCTGCATTTGGTTAAATCTCTTGATCTAGTTTCACATCCTCCTTATTGTTGATTTATTGAAAAAATTGGGTTATTTGTCCCATAGAATGTTCCATATTCTGGATTTGTCTCTGTGCTTCCTGTTGGTGACATTGAACTTGTTGGTCAATGCCTTTATTTCTTGTTAACTGACTACCAGTGCCTCATGAGATTCAGGTTCAACTCTATTGGCAAACATTTGTGATGCTGGCTGCTTCATAGAAAGCACATGGCATTAGTGTCTAGTCGTCATATTATTGTGATGATACAATTACCCATCAACTTTTCCTCTAGCAGTTTCATCTACTGATGAAAATTGCTGGAATCATTTCATTAGGTAAAATGGCGATTTTCTAATTTTCTTTTCCTTTTTTTTTTTTTTAACTTTCATTAACTGGGTTTTTTCTGTGGAAAAGTACTTTATCAACTAGGCTATCTAGTTACTGGGTTAAACAGAGAAGGTAGGATAAATGGCTAATTCTTTTCTTCTGCCAATTTTCAAAGTAAGAAAATATTCTAAACCCAATGGTGGTGACCAACTAGGTTTTTGTATCTGTGTGCATTTTTTTTTTTTAAGTAATGGAATGAACTCATTAGTTCTAATTAATTAATTTCGGTTACTATTTTTTTAAATCATTCTCCTATTTTTGCCAATGGGATTCTTCCCTTATATTTCTTCCTGCTTGTTTATATTTGTTTCTGGTATGTCCCATTAATTTTTTATTGCTTCCTGACTTTGTGGCATAACTCACCATAAACTCCCTTAATGCATTTTATTCCCCAAACAGAATCAGAATTCTGTCATAGACTCCTGGTTCCTTTTAGTGGAAAATGCTACTTAGAGACCAAAATTTGGGCACTGGGGGGCTCTCTTAGTTTTGAGTGCCACTCTCCTCTAGATCTTTGCAGTTGTAAAGCTAAGGAATACATATTTTTTTAAAAAAATAATGAAATAATACTGATATTTAATTGATATCCAATTCAAATTTAACAGCATAGAATTTTCATTTAACTTCTTTAAACTCTTTTCTTTTACACTAATAATATTCATTCTTAGCAACATTGAACTATTTTTAAAATTTATCTTTGTGCATAAATGTGTGCATTTGAATGTATACTAGTTTCAAATTAATACTAAAACTAATAGATAATTAAGTTCAAGATTTATTTGAAGATCTGTTTTTAAAAATGTTTATTTTTTATTTTGAGGGAGAGGGAGGGGTTGTATGCCTGTTCATGAGTGGGAGGAGGGAGGGAGGGGGAGAGAGAGAGAGAGAGAGAGAGAGAGAGAGAGAGAATCCCAAGCAGATTCTGCACCATCAGTGCAGAGCTCAACATGGGGCTTTAGCTCATGAACTGAGATCATGACCTGAACCAAAATCAAGAGTTGGACACTCAACTGATTGAGCCACTCAGGCACCCCTGAAGCTCTGTTTTTAATTAGAACACATTACACTTAAGATTACAAAGTACTCAAAAAACAGTTGAAAATATATCTATTGTTTGTGTTATAATGTCATTATTTGGCTGTATTGATGGGTTTCATTGTTTTCATTTGTTTTAAGCTTGGAGACAAAGTCTCCAGCTGCTTCAGCATCACTTGAGAACTTGTTAGAAATACAGATTCTTGGGTCCCATCTCAGAACTTCTAAATCAGAAACTTTGGGAGTCAGTCTCTTCAGGTGAATTTTATGTAATATGTGAGAACCACTGTTCTAGTGATCGCTGTTTTTATTAGTGAATAAAAATGCAGATATAACAGAATACATATATATTAATAATCTCCTTTTTTCTTACCCAAATGTTACCCTACTATGTATACTGTTCTGTATCTTGCTGTTGAAAAATATACTTTTCATACAAGTCATTTTTTAAAGTTTTTATTTTAATGCCAGTTAGTTAACATACAGAGTTATATTAGTCACATAAGTCATTTTTAATTTTCTTCATATAAGTCATTTTTTATTTTTGCTGGAATATTTTGGAGGTAGATTCCTAGAAGTGAAGTCTCTAGATAGATTACTAGCAATTTTTTTTTAAGATCTTATCAAATTCCTTTGCCTGGAAGTTGTACCATTTTGTATTCTCATCAGCTGTTTGCCAGAACCTTGCCAACAGAGTACATTGTCAGACTTTGGGATGTTTGCCAATCTTATATATGAGAAGTTGTAGTTCATTGTAGTTTTCATTTGCATTTCCTGAATAAGAGTGAGTTTGGGCATCTTTTCATATGTTTATACCATCGTCATTTCTTCTTTTGGGAATGGCTGCTGATATGTTTTGCTACTTCTTTTTTTAATTTTTATTTTTAAATTTATTCATTTTTGAGAGAGAGACTGCGAGTGGGGGAGGGGCGGAGAGAAAGGGAAACACAGAATCTGAAGCAGGCTCCATGTTCTGAGCCATCAGCACAGAGCCTGACCTGGGGCTTGAACCTGCCTGATCATGCCCTGAGCTGAAGTCGGACGCTCAACTGACTGAGCCACCCAGGTGCCCCATGTTTTGCTACTTTTCTATCAGGTTGTTAGTCTATTTCTTCTCAATTAGTAAGAACTCTTAATATATTAAGCATATTAGCCACTTAACTGCAAATATATTTTCTCACTTTACCATTTGTCTTTTACCTTTAGCTTATGTTGTGTATCAATGCCAATAGTTTAAGGAAAATGTACATGATTAGATATCTCAGTATTTTATCTCATAGCTTCTAGATTTTGAATTATTAAGGTTTTCCTCAGCTCAGGTGATAAGACAAATTCTCCCATGTTTTCTTTTAGTATGTTTTTTTTTGTTTTTAACATTTAAACTTTGATTTATCTGGAATTTATCGTGGTGTGAAGTACTCACCCGATTTAATTTTATTTTCCTAATTTATATCTAGTTGTCCTAACACTATTTATTGTAGTTCATCTTTTTCCTCAGTAATTTGAGATGCCACTTTTATCGGATACTGGATTTCCATACACACCTGAGTCTATTACATACTTTCATTTTTGTTCTATTTGTAAAACAGTGGTTTTTTTTTTAATTAATTAATTTATTTTTGAGAGAGAAGGGGAAGGACAGAGAGAGAGAGAGAGGGAAAGAGAATTGCAAGCAGGCTCTGTGCTGTGACCATGGAGCCCCATGCAGGGCTGGAAATCACTAACCATGGGATCATGACCTGAGCCAAAATCAAGAGTCAGATGCTTAACTGACTCAGCCACCCACGTGCCCCTCTACCACGCACTGTTTTAATTATAGTGGTTGAAAAATATGTCTTAATATCTGATGGTAATTAGGAGTACTTTTCATTTTTATTCTAATTATTACTTTTTTGCTAATGCCTTTAGTCTTCTCTTTAGATCCTGACTTCCTATGTGAACTAGGACTTAAAATAGCTTATTACTACTAATTGTCCTCTGTTCTTCCTCTTCCTGCACTGTTCAATTTTAGTTTTTGTCTTAATTTTGATATTTAATATTAAAAAGAACTTGATAGTTTTATCTAATTTTAGTCTTTATATTCTTAAGGACAATTAAACTACTATGACATAGCTTATCATTTTCAGGAGATATTCTTAGCTCACATTTTCTTTCATTGGGTATCTTAAAAGATTTCACTGGGAGGTTCATACCTAGTATCTATCTTTTCCTTGTATGCTTTTCTTTCCCTTCCCATTTTTGCTCTCTGTATGAATTATTTACACCTTGTCAGGACATTTGGAATGTATATACTACTTGGTCACCCTTACCCCTATCTTTTAGTCTTTGTTACACAGTTGAGTATGTTCAGTGCTTATCTGTCAGCTTTATATGGGAGCTTCTACCATCCCTTTGTGTGGAATTGTTCTCTAGTACCTTCTTCAGGAAGAGCAGTTACATCTCTTTATCTGTGACCTTTACATTTGAAGAACAATTTAACTAGATGTAAATCCTTAGTTCCCTATTTTCTTTCATTGCCTATCTTCAAGATGTTGCTCCAGTGTTTTCTACCACAAAATATTGCTGCTTGGAAAACAAGTGCCAATCAATCTGATTTTCATTGTTCATGACTACCTAAAGAATTTTTTTATCTTTGAAATTCAATAATTTTACTAAGATATGTCCAAAAAGTATATCATTTATAGGCTAATACACCATTTCTTCTTTTTATTTAATTTTTTTTAACGTTTATTTATTTTTGAGGGAAAGAGACAGAGGGTGAGCAAGGGAGGGGCAGAAAGTGGGTGTGGGGAGACACAGAATCCAAAGCAGGCTCCAGGCTCTGAGCTGTCAGCACTGAGCCTGACAAAGGGCTGGAACCCAAGAACTGCAAGATCATTACCTGAGCCAAAGTCAGACACTTAATCAACTGAGCTATCCAGGCGTCCCATATACCATTTTTCCTTGATATATATATATATATATATCTCCTTGATATATATATATATCTCCTTGATATATATATATATCTCCTTGATATATATATATATACATATATATATATATACTTTTTATATATATCCAACACTGTTATATGTCCAAAAAATTTTTTTTAAATAAATTTTATTTATTTTTATAAAATTTTATTTATTTATATACAATTTATAAAATAAAAAAATTTTTATATCCAAAAAAATCCAACACTTTTTAAATTCAAGAAACTTTTTTCTCTTTTTTTTTCAGGAAACTTCTCAAGTTACAGTTTTAGTATTCCATTTTCTAGATGTTATCTTACAGTTCTCCAATTGCATTTGTATTAGATCTCTTTTATTTTTGGCCATTTCTGGTACTTTTTTACCACAATACCCAGGTTTCATTGTCTCACCACTGTGAAGAATGAAGAGGTGGACACAAAATGAGCAGCAGGCAGAGTTTAATAGAATATAAGATTAGAAAGGAAGAATAGTAGGAATGTTCTCTTTACAGAGAGGGTCTGCTGACAATGGTCAAGAGTCCTTGTTTTATACGGTTCTGGTCACTCTGCCCCTTCCCTTCCCCCTAGTTCATTCTCATTATCCTTATTGGTTGGATAACTGTAGGTGCTGGGTTCTTCATTCCTGATTGACTCATTTCCATTGTATGAGGTGTGATCTATGGCTGTACCAGTTCCTTGTAGGTCATAGGTTTTATGGTCTACTTATTTTTAGGCAGGTCTTTTGTCAGATTCCTGAAGGAAACCTGAGGTGGAGTCACCTGAAGGTATTTCCTGTGGTCAGACACTCCCAGCATTGTTCCAAAATAGTCTTTCTCCACCTAGTGACCCTCAGGTCTTAATCCTTTCCCTCCCTGCCTATGTTATCCTATTTTTTCGTGTCATATTTTCTCCTAAATCTTAAAAACAACAGTAGCAACAAGAACAACAACAACAACTTTGTTTGCGTTTCTTCCTTCACTTTCCCTTTCAATGCATTCACGGCATTTATTTGTGGGTTTTTTTTTAAATGTTTATTTATTTTTGAGGGAGAGACAGTGCAAGCAGGGGAGGGGCAGAGAAAGAGGGGGACACAGAACCCAAAGCAGGCTCCAGGCTCTGAGCTGTCAGCACACAGCTTGATGTGGGGCTTGAACCCGTGAACATAAGATCATGACTTAAGCGGAAGCCGGACCCTTAACCGACTGAGTCACCCAGGTGCCCCTGTGTGTTCTTTTTAATTTAGTTTTTATTTCTCACTTTTTTTGCTCTTTTTCCCAATTCTTTTTTGACATCTGTCAATTCTCATTTTCTATCTTTCAGTAATTTTTGATGCACAATTCCTGGGTATAAGGAATGCTACAGTTCTTTAGTTTTCTAAATCAGAATATTATGATTTAGATTCAATTTGAGGAGCTCTTTGTGGCTTATGCTCTTTTACTTTTTTTTTTTTTTTCTCTTATCAAAGCAGAATCCAGGGATCACCTGTGGCTAGAAGATGGGGTGGTCCTGTGCACACAGTGGTTGGTATCTTTGTTCTGGCTCCTCTGGCTACATGCTACTGCTGTTGAGAGTTGGCTGGATTTTGGCTCTTTGAGTGTCCTTAGAGATACTTCTTAGAGCTCTTCACTATATTGTCTGAAGATTCTTACTAAAACCTTTGTGTCATCACCTGGGAAGCTTTGTTCCACAACGCTCATTCCCCTGGCCACCTTAGTCTCTGGGTAGAGGAGAGGCTAACCTCATACTTTTCACTCAGATTTGGCCATTTCACCTTCTGCTGTCCAAACTACCCTTCTCTGAGATCATTGGTTTCATAATTTTCAGTGAAATAAAAATACATATTTTCTTTTGTGTGTTTTGAAGGATATTTCATATCTTTAAACCTTTATGAATACACGTTATCTTCTGTTTTACAGGTAAGGGATTCAGACTTGGGAAAGTAGATGCCACTTCTTAGTAGCGCTGTGCTAACACACTCTGTGATATGCATCTTTGCTTATTTCTACCCATCTTATCTTAATATAAGAGACAGTGAAGCTCATTGCTAAAGGGTTTATTTCAAAGAAAGATGCAATAAGTATTAAGATTTTTTTTATATATTATAATAAAAACGATTTATTTTTTGTGACTTTTCAGCCACCAGTGCTTGTCAGGTCCTCCCAGAAGCAGACAGCAAGGTAGAACAAGAGATACATTGGAGGAAATGGCATGAAGGATAAGGCAGGAGGGAGCCTTCTTACTGCAGTGCAAGTCTTATACCTGTGAAAGACATAAGTGATGGAAAGATTAGGTAGGAAGGGATTCAGATCCTGGTGCAGGTGTGAAAAACTCCTGGTGGGGCAATGGGAAAAACCCAAACAAAAGGTGCCCATTAGAGAATCTTGCACGAAGCGGTAATTGCTTGGTTCCAGTCCCCCTGCCATGCACACTTGTTGGCCAGGAGCAGTCCAGGTTCAGTGTGGAGCGTGGACTGAGTGAATGAGGTGGTCCATTCCGAGATGCGGCAGTTCACCTGCCACTCAGCAGGTGTTCCTGAAGGGCCATGGAGTGGGTCATCTTTATGGCTCTGCCGCTGATGTCTATTTGATATATTTAGCCAGTTTAAAAAAAAAACACTTTTAGCACAAATTTTATCTTTATTAAAGCAGTTTGACAAGGTCTTCTTCATGTGGGGCAAAGATTCCAACAGAGATCAATAATGTACAACTTTTGTTGCTGTGTATTCCTAAAATGTCTAAGAAGCTAAGGATTATTTTAATTAGAGAATGTGAAAGAAGTTAAGATATCATTTTTCATTATTATCAGTCCAATAATTGTAGACAATCTAAACACACTATTAGATAGCGCTGTTCTTTTAGTCTGATTTTGTTATTTCCCATTGCTGACTGACAAGTCCAAAATTGGTAACTGGATATACCTGTGTCTGATGAGTCTGTCCTTTTGACCATTTTGATCTTGATCTCCAGGCAATTTGTTTTCAATGGAATCATCTGCTTCCAAAAGGACCAGAAAAACTCCTAGCCTGGGAATCAGGTCATCTGTGGTCTAATTCTGCTTTGTTACAGTGTAGCTGAGTGACCTTGCAGAAATTACTTCACCCCCTTGGACTTCAGTTTCTACGTTTGGGAAATGATTTTATTAGATTAGATAATCTCCAGGCTTCATCTAGCCTATGAAATATTGCACTTGAAGTTGGAGGTTATGGATAAAATATTTTCTATATTTTTTATCAAAAACTAAAATAAAGACATGGAAGCTATATTTAGGAAATGTGTGGACAGCACACATGTTGGAAAATACAATTAATATTTAAAATAATCTTCCAGGCCTGAGGGATAGGTTATTTTCTACAAAATAAATTTAATAATAATAGGGTGGATTGCTTGTCTATTTTTTTTAAATAAGCCTTTTATTTTAAAGCAGTTTTAGATTTACAGAATTATGGCAAAGATAGTACAGAGTGCTTATTTATTTTTGCTTTACACATAAGTGTAAAAATATCTGTGGCAATCAGTGTTGGGTAGGTTGGTGGTGGAAGGAGCTGAGATGGGGCTCCTGGGGCAGAGTGTGGAAAGACTGGACTTAACATTTTATGTGAAAAGAATTATGTCACACAATCCTAAAATTATGTGACTTTCAAAAAAAAAAAACCCACAATAACCACCTAATACACCTAATACCTACATTAATAGAGATCTACATTAATGATCCAGAATAAGGGAAACATCAATCATATTATACTGTAACCGGGCTATACCTCACTTAGAGTTCTATTTTTGGTTCAGGGAACCGTGTAGTAAAAAGGAACACTGAAATGTTTGCACAAGGTCCGGAGAAGAAAGAGTGGAATAATGAAAGACTTGAAAATTATTACATAAGAGGAAAGACTGACTGAGCTGGAAAGCTTTAGCCTGAAGAAGAGAAGACTTAGCAGAAACATGCAATAATTTATTTTTTTAATTACATATATTTTAAAAAATTAGGCAAACTGCTCATATAATTAAAAAATCAAAATGATAGAAAAGATATCAGTGCATCTACTTCTGTTTCTACTTTTCCCCATCCTGTTTGGGTATGATTTTTAAAATTCATTTCTTTTGACTCCTTTCACAGTGTTTCCTCAGGCAACTCTAAGCAAATACACATATCCAAAAGGAATCAAACTATGCATGTTATTTTGCACTTTGATTTTTTTTTTTTTACTTAGTACTATATTTTGGAGATCTTTCCATATATGTGTAAAGAAGGTACCTCATTAAAAAGGTTTATTTTATTTATTTTGAGAAAGAGAGAGAGTGAGAGAGCAAGCAGAGGAGGGGTAGAGGGAGAGAGAGAGAGAGAGAGAGAGAGAGAATCCCAAGCAGGCTCTGCACTGTCAGCACAGAGCCTGACATGGGACTTGATCTCATGAGCTATGAGATCATGACCTGAGCTGAAATCAAGAGTCTGACACTTAACCAACTGAGCCACCCAGGGAGCCTTATTTGTTTTAAATAGTTGTATAGAATTCCATCTGTGAAAGCACCACAGGTAACATAACCAGTTCTAAAGATCATTGCTTGAGTTCTTGCCCAGTATCTGTTTATACGATGTTGTCATTCATGAAAAAACAAGAAAAATTAGCAGGAGTGCCTATTTTCACCTCAAATTCTTGCAGAGATAGCTACAGGATAAATTCTTGGGAATGGAGCCTCTGAGCCAAAACTTAACTATGCATTTTTAATATGGAAAAATATTGTCTTATTGCTGTCTATAAAGGTGGTCCTAGTTTGCATATTCAAGAGCAATGTATGCAAATACATGTCTTCACAGCCTCACCCTCACAGAGTGTGCTCAAACTCTTGGAATTTTGCCCACCTGTTAGGTGAGAAATGGCATCTTAATGTACTTTCAGTTACCATGCATCTCTCTCTTTTTTTTTTTTTAATTTTTTAAAATGTTTTATTTATTTCTGAGAGAGAGAGAGAGAGACAGCGTGAGCAGTGGAGGGTCAGAGAGAGAGGGAGATACAGAATCTGAAGCAGGCTCCAGGCTCTGAGCTAGCTGTCAGCACAGAGCCCGACGCGGGGCTCGAACCCACAAACCGTGAGATCACGACCTGAACCGAAGTCAGACAGTTAACTGATGGAACCACCGAGAGGTGCTCCGTCCGTGCATCTCTTTATGAATGTAGGCAAATATCCTTTTGTATGTTGGAGAGGCTTTTTCCCTGTGAACTCTGTTTATACCCTTTGCACAGTTTTGTACTGGATTATGTAGAGGTTGTTAGTTCTGCACCTCATCCTGTTGGCATTCACCTCTGCAAACTGAAAGCAGCTTGTATGAACACCTGTCACGCTTTGCGTGCAGGCTTTTTTTCCTGGCCATGTTGGCAAATGGGGTAAGAGTATATAGTCAAAGTCAGGAGAGCCGAAAGTTAATGCCCTAGAAACTTCTTTTATCCAATAACAGAGATTTGTTGCTTAAAACCTCCGTCTTCCTTTCCCTTCAATAGGGATAAATCACAGGTTCATTTAACACTGTCTTCCAGAGTTTCCCAGGGGAGTTGGGCCCACAATGGAAACTGGCTTGAAAATGCATGCTTTATTCCTTCTCTGCTCTACTTTATTACTCTATTCCAATACTTAATGATTACATTTCCAAAGTAAACTGTGTAATAGAATTCTTGCCTCAGTGTCGCTTCTGAAGGAACCCAAGTCAAAACATGTTTAGTCCTGTCTTTGTGTGCTACTCCATGTGTGGCCTGCAGATGGCGCTGGTTTGTGACCTGTTAGTTACCTGGCTGATAATTTCAGAATTTGAGTTAAAAACTTTAGAAACTTTTATAGTAATTTGATGTTGCCACAGTATGTAAGCATGTGATTTTGTGTACACACACACACACACACACACACACACGTCTGTGGTGAACTGGAAGAAAACAAAAACAAAAAACCTGGCCTTTACCTCAGATAGTTGGAGAGACATTACTTTAAATGATGGTCCTAAGAACAACGCACAGAAGTATAACTAGAAAACTTTTTGTTTTGGCTCAATCAGTTAGGCGTCGGACTTAGGCTCAGGGCATGATCTCAGGGTTTGCGAGTTTGTGCCAACAGCTCAGAGCCAGGAGCCTGCTTCAGATTCTGTGTCTCCCTCTCTCTGCCCCTTGCACTCTGTCTCTTTCTCCTTCAAAAATAAGCATTAAAAAAAGAAAGAAAGAAAACGATTTTGGTTAGATAGAAGAGAATTTTGTAATTGTGCAGGGAGCTAATCCAGGAAAAGATTACCATATTGGTAGCAGTCAACACTCTTAGGAGAAGAGTCAGCCTGGTTGGCTGACTGGCTCTTGGTACTGTGAAGAACCCTGTTTGTGACAGAGCTATTCTATCTCAATAGCTTCTCCTACTCTGTCTTAAGGACATTTGAGAAATGACTCTCATTATTTTTCATCTCTTTTTAAAATTTTTAAACAGTCTTTACTCTCTCTGTATGTTTTGTATTTTATTTACTTTTTCTAGTTGTTTCTATTCTCTTTCTAACGAGACAGGATTAGTAAAAATGGAACTAATATGCTGATTGTGTTCTTTAAAACCTGTTGACTGTCTAAAGATTATAGAGGAGGGGCGCCTGGGTGGCTCAGTTGGTTAAGCATCTGACTTCAGCTCAGGTCATGATCTCATGGTTCGTTGGTTCAAGCCCCATGTCAGGCTCTGTGCTGATAGTGCAGAGCCTGGAGCCTGCTTCATGTTCTGTGTGTCTCTGCCACTCCCCTACTTGTGCTCTCTCTCCCTTTCACAAAAATAAATAAATAAACATAAAAATTATAGGGGAAAGTTTAGTTCTAGTTTATCCTATTCTGATAGTCTTTGGTATATTGTGAGTTCTATTCCAGTGACTCTTTGTAATTTACAAAACTGAGAAACTGGTAACTGGGTAATGGTATGGAATTTTTTTTTCAACCCTTAAGTTTCTCAACTGGCATTAAAATACTAAGTGAAAAGTGTTAAAAGATTTCCTAGGTGAGTCACTGGACCTCAAGAACAAATAAGTTTACTCACTGCATAAAGCACTGAGGTGAAACCAGAGAGAAAGAAAACGTTTGTGTTTGCGCATCTGGAGAAGACCTCTGCAGTTCTTGGCTACTCCTCTGAGTCCTCAGACCAGGGGTTTTGCCTGCCTCCAGCTGAACCACGCTTCCTCTGAGGCTTGGGCCAGCTTGTCATCAGACTAGAGCTGGAAGATTAACATGACACTTGCAACAAAGCTGAACTCAGTGTTGAAACTTCCATGGCTGGTCACTACAATCTTATAGGGTGTACTAAAATCAACACTAGGCAAATGTGGAGTGTTGAAGATGGTCAATCAGGAATATTGAAAGCACTAATGAGCCTCTTCTTTAAATAATATTTCAAAAAAGAGTTGCCAGGGGTTCAGTCCATCCAGCCTGATATATGGATTCGAAGGAATGTTTTGGAGGACGGCATGAGGCATGAGTGTCCTCCATTATACTGTGGTGTTAAAAGAGACTGGCCTTCTCAGTCTTGGCACATTGCCTCCAGTTCGAATTCCACCTCTGCCTCCTATCTGGCAAGGCACTCAATATTTAAGCCTCATTTTTTTCTTCTGAGAAATGGGGATAATATGAATCCTTCAGAGAATTGGTATGAGGATTAAGTAAGATAATGCATGTGAAGTGTTTAGCATAGGCTTTACCCGCAGAATTAGGCAACAAACATTATTAAAAGCCTTGCAGGGTTCCTTTGTGGCTGGAAACATGGATGCTTCTGTCTTTTTGGGCCAGGTCAGGGATGAACTGTCCTGCTCAGCCACAGTCCCCTTTTCTCTAATCCCCAGTCCTTTCCCTTTCACCCTTGATCCTGCTCCTCCTCACTGTAATCTTCTTCTTACTTCCTCTTATCTGAGAGTTCAGGGGCTTTCAGATGGAGTTGCAGTGTGTGTAGCTACAGGTTTGTTGTGTCTGAGGGAGGGAGGGAGTTCAGGGGACTCCCAGGTTGCCATCTTGGCCCGGAGCTCTCAGCTTTGGCTTGAGCTTGAGGAAAGGCCGTGCATAGAAGAGTAATGAAAGCTCTCTTTTCCTAAATTCTATGGAACAAACCTTTAGAAGAGTAGAGGATTTTTCTACATTGTAATTCTTACTCATTACAGAGAACTGGAGTAGGATCATGCAAGGGTATGTTTGGTGTGTGAACGTGTAATGGGTGGGTGGTGTGGATGGTGGTTATGGGGACAGAGACTTCTCACTGAAGTCCAGTGTGGGATAATATACCCCTAATCCTGTTTGGCCAGCTGATGCTCTTCTCTCTCTGAGGGTAAAATTGAAATGCATAGGATTTGGAGAACACCCACTGATGAGCTCAAGCATACATTGCACAAAGCTGTAAATCTGTTAATGTGCTTTAAAGCCCATGTCCTGTCACTCCTTTTCCTTATGCCTGAAGGGAGGTATTTTTCCTTCCATTTACCAGAAATACCGTGATTTAAAACCTTTCAACCTTTTCTTTCTTTTTTTTTTGAATGCTAATGAGTCACAATCAGAATTAGAGCTGGAATGTATTTTTCAAATAACATTTAATGAATACAAATTTACAAAAGCAGTCATCCCGTAACATGGGGCAGACACACAAAAACAAAAGGTCTATGAGCTCAATAAAAATTGTTCCAGAATACAGTGAAGTTTTGTCTAACTTTTTTATGCATAATGGTCCGGTCCTGTTAAAAAGGAATATAGTTTGCTGCTTTCGTCTGTTCCAAACTCACTTTTTCCAACCCTAGGTGAACTGGAGGAGTCAGCTGTGTTAGGATGGCCAAGTTGGTTTGATGGTTTGGGGAGGAGGGATGTTGAGAGGGAGGAAGTTGGCTTCTCTGGTCTACCGGTGGGGCTGGGGGCCCTTGTGGTTGAGGCTGAGGGTCAGTCAGGCCTAGCAGTGCACACCAAAATCACTGGAGGTGTTCTTTAACTTCGGGCTTCATGGATGGCCTTTATTAACTACGTAGGTAGAACATTTTTACTAGGTTATAAAAGTCGAGTTTTACTCCAGGCAGCCTTGCTTTTTTTTTTTTAACCTAGGTGTATCATTTTCTATTTTTAGTGATTAACTATGATCCAGTAAAAACATATTAGTTCTTTACCAGAAAGCATGGTTAACTCCAGAAGGTTTCTCTGTATCAGCCTGGATAGTATTTAATTTTAAAGCACCCATTCTCTAGACAAAGGGCAGGCTCCAACTCTAGAACACTCAGCTGTTTTGCACAAAACAGAGTAGATGAGTAGTGACATTTTCCCTGTCTTTCCCACTGATGCTCTGGGGTCAGTGCCACACACCTCAGCTGTGCTCACAGTTTTCCAGAATGTTTTGGAACCTTGCTTGGGTGAATCAAAGATAAATTAGAGCATGTATTCTGTGTACCTTCTCAGGGAACACAAACTGATATAAAAAACAAAATCTGGAGTACCTGTGTGGCTTAGTTAAGCATCTGACTTTGGCTCAGGTCATGAACTCACAGTTTGTGGGTTCGAGCCCCACATTCCGCTCTGTGTTGACAGCTCAGAGCCTGGAGCCTGCTTCAGACTCCGTGTCTCTCTCTCTATTTCTGCCCCTCCACCACTCACACTTTGTCTCTCTCTCTCTCTCAAAAATAAATAAACATTAAAAAAATGAAAACACACAAACTCTATAAAGGGTATGATAACACCACCTTCATCCAATGACAATCATATTGACAAGGTCAATTTAGAAATGGTTTGGCAATACATAGCAAATGCTATTAAAAGTTCCTTAGCTTCATGCAGCGCCTGGGTGACTCAGTTGTTTGAGTGTCTGACTTCCACTGGGGTCATGATCTCGTGGTTTGTGGGTGGAAGCCCCACATTGGGCTCTATGCTGACAGCTCAGAGCTTGGAGCCTGTTTCGGAATCTATGTCTCCCTCTCTTCCTGCCTCACCCCCATTCAGGCATGCGCATGCACGCTCTCTTTCTCTCTCAAAAATAAATAAACATTTTTAAAAAGTTCTTTAATTTCATAATCCCAATTTTTGGCAAGTATTCCAAGGAAATAATTTAAAGTATGGAAAAAAGTTATAAGTGCTAAGTTATTCTGAAATGTTACTTGTTTTAACAAAAAACAGATATAACCTACGTGTTTAGTTAGTGCAGTGGTTAAATAAATGCCCATGTAATATTATGTAGCCACTAATAATATACATATACCATGTAAGTCAGAGAACAAAACCACTGATATAGTAAGTAAAAAGGAGAGTATGTAAAATTGAATATATAGTATAGATGAAACTGTTTTCAAAAAGTTTCATAGAAAAATGTCCTGGATGGTGGGTGATGTTTTAACATGTTTTAATCATTTTGCATCATGTAGAGTATATGATAATAAAAGTTAAAAAAAAAAAGAAAAATAGGTGGTCTTTATGGAGCAGGCAGAAAAACATCAAACCCAAAGCCTTTTGGTTATTTCAGTTTGTGGGAAGAAGGTGCCTAAGGCTCCTTTGAGCTTCATTCATGAGCCAGGAAGGCTAATCCTGCTGAAAGTCATCTTGGAAATGGTCCTATCAGCACAGGAAACATAGAGCGAACCATCTACATTCCAGCAAAGGTTTGAGAAAGAACCAAGCCTCATATTCCAGCTACTATTCACACCTTCTCTATCATCTATGCATTGGTCAAAAGTATACTTTCATTATTCATTTAATTTCACTGCTTAAAATTATAATAAGTCTTGAGAATTAGAGAAGACACTATTTTATACTAGAAAGTATACTTTATACAAATAGATGATTAGTATTGACCAATATTTGGAATATACTATTCACAAAGCATATCACAGTGTCTAAATCATACACACCTAGTATGGTGCAGCTATACAAAATTTATGTAGCTTGCTGTCTAAAATTCTGGTTTATTTGAACTTTTTGTGCAAGGGTTTTTCTCGGCCCTTCCTTGCTTATTGTACACTGAGAAAATCCAAGTGGATATCTCTCAGTTGTAACTCAATCTTCCCTATATTTATTCCTTTTAAAGGAAGGATCTTACAACAACAGTAATAGACTTGTATATATCCAATCCATGGTTATTTCCAATCAATTGTGATATTTTTATTGTGTTGTAAAATAGTTCTCCACACCCATGTTGGCAAAAGCAAAATCAAAGAGGACGCTTAACTACAGAATTCACTGTGGCAATATTTATGACCACTTTCACTTAACAAAGAACAATAAGAAAAATTCTCATTCCTTTCACTTCATTAGGTCCTCCTTTTCAGACATACCTCAGAAAGCCTTTATCAGTGGCCACCATCTTACTGTTTTCTTTTTCATTCCACTCAGCCCTTGACCGAGAGAAAGAAATTGCTGTACTTCCCCTGGATTTTGCAAGACATTCGGTCATGCACGTTGCCCATGGCGAAACAACTTTTTAGTGTGAAACCACAAAGCTAACCGTGACCTCAGCCTTGCTGCCTCTGGGAAAAAGAGAGGCAGAGACCTACACAGATTCATCACTAACCTGAGATTTAGTGGTGTTCTGTTCCTATCTGTCAAGTTCTCAAAGTCTGGCAACCGTTCTTTCTCTGTTAACAAATTTCAGGTCATGGTGGGAGAAAAATGCTCTCTTAACTGTGCCCATTATATAGTCTTCTCTAAATAAACATACACTACTACAGTTCAGAGTCCAGATGGACTGAACTTTGCTTTAAATATCTTTCTCCATTCAATGTCGGTTTCGCATCCCTCTCCCAGCCCTGGCGGATCCGTGTAAGGGTCTTGTCTATACATGGTAAGATGAGGATGAACTTGATCACCAGCACGATGCAGGGAATGATGAGTGCTATCACGTAGGCTGAAGGAAGGCACCATATGACACTCGAAGGACTGAGGAATCTCTTGCCACCATACACCATGGTGTGGGCTGTGCACAAGATCAGGGTCAAATAACCCAGTTTGGACTATATAAGCAAGAAAAAAATATGTACATTAACACTATATTTACATTTTAAAATGAAACACACTCTAAGCCAATGCAGGATATTTATTAACAACCATAAACCTTTGACATCTATAATATTTAGAACAACACTCTGCTAAGTACTGGAGAAAACATTAACCCTCCTTCAGGTTGATAAATATTCCATTTTAAAAAGGTTGTGCTTACAAATGATATGGTGATTTCATCCTTTTTAATTTTTTTTTAAATTTAGTGTTTATTTTTGAGAGAATCCAAAGATCCAAAGCAGGATCCAGGCTCTGAGCTGTCAGCACAGAGCCCAACACAGGACTCAAACCCACAAACCACGAGATCATGACCTGAGCTGAAGTCAGATGCTTATCCAACTGAGCCACCCAGGCGCCCCAGTTTCAGCCTTTTTTTTTTTTTTAAATTTATTCTTGAAGTATAGTTGGCATACAATGTTGTATTCATTTCAGGTATACAACATACTGATTTGACAGTTCCTTATGTTTTGTACTGCTCACCATGACAAGCATAGCACCAGCTGTCACCATGCTATGTTATTACAATATTATTGACTATATTCCCCATACCTTTCATTCCTGGGATGGGTGAAATAGAGGAAGGGGATTAAGTGGTGGTTTCATCTTAACATGGCTGGATGGGAAAGTTTGCCAGGAGAAAAACTCTTTTGAGTTAGAATAAATAATATACTGTGGTTTCTTCCCCAATGGTGAAACTCTTTCCTTGATCAACTCTTCTGGAGGCCAGAGATGAATAAGACAGTATGTCCTCAAGAAGCACCACATTAGTTTATGTTACAGACTAAAGGCAGATGCTAACTAATTTCTATTGCAATAAAGAACAATTAGCAAACTTTACTTTTGTTTGTTTGTTTTGGCCTAAATTCTAAAGCTCAATGTTTATTTCTGTCTTAATGCTTTGACTGAAGGTATTACCATGAGAAAATGCTGACTGCATTTGTTCTTTGGGAGAAACTGCAAGACTGTCAGAAATTCAAATAGTTTGATAAAATTCTAATCTAATTCTAGTTACTAATGGTCTTTTCTTTTATATTGGTTAACAATGAGCATGCATCAGAAGAATCTAGAAGGCTTGTTAAAACACATTGCTGGGCCACACCTCCAGAGTTACTGGTCCATTTGGTCTGTGTGGAGCCCGGGGACTTGTGTCTCTAGTAAGATCCCAGGTGATGCTGAGGTTCTAGGTAGCACACTTTGAGGACTACTGGTCTATAAGAATAGTAACTAACTGCTTTTAGTGAGGTGTCTGGTGGTTGGTATGTGGGCAAAACCAATTTTCCCTCGTAGAGACCAGCACTGAGTCTGGTATAACAATCTAACAAACCTTTCTCTGATGGTTTTAAAGTTGAGTTTAATATATGATTTTTTGTATCAATATGTCCATATTATAAGGCAGTTATTTAGAAATAGGAATTTTGTCTTTGGGTTTCTTTTCACCTTGTGTCTAGCATATTCCTACACACAAAGTTTAATAGTTACTGCCTTTTACTCTAGTAAATCTTGACAAGTCACCAATCTTGACAAGTAATGCCCAGGTAGGAAATGAAACTAATATGGTATGCCTTTTGGTACCAGAGTTTAACATTTGTTTTACTTGCTATTTTTGTAACACTGCTAGGGAAGTGAAGGAGCATAATGAAAGTCTGTACATAGTATGAGAGAAAAATGAAAATATTTATTAAGTCAGACTTATTTTGCAATATAAAGCAGATTAAATCTTGAAGTCCTTGGGGCACCTGGGTGGCTCAGTCGGTTAAGTGTCGACTTTGGCACAAGTCATAATTTCACGGTTTATGAGTTCAAGCGCCACATCAGGCTCTGTGCTGACAACTAAGCGCCTGGAGCCTGCTTCAGATTCTGTGTCTCCCTCTCTCTGCCCATCCCCTGCTCATGCTGTGTCTCTCTGTCTCTCAAAAATAAATAAATGTTTAAAAAACAAACAAATCTTGAAGTTCTTACCTGGACAAATCGGAACTCTCTCCAGTTGACCATGTTGCTCACGGATGGCAAGGAAGTGATTCCTAAGAGTACAAACAGGAAAAATCCTAGGATTCCCAAAGCTATATATGAATCATTAAGCCAGGCAGTAGAGGTGCTAAATGGATCTTCTCTGTTTGCTGTTGCCTAAGAAAAATTATAAGCAATTTTTAAAAATTACATATTTTTTACAAACTGCCCAAACTTTTAAGGGGATTGAAAAATACCTCTGCATAGTATATTTGCTCAGGACAAATCATATGTATTCCTTAATAACCACTTGAAAATAACTATAGAGAAATATACACTTGGAAATGATATTTCTTGGTAGAAAAAGTAATTGGTTCTGGTAAGACTTTAATATAATAGTTGACTCTAGGAGTTGTGTAGAAAGTTTTAATTGACCCTATAAATTCTAAAACAAAGTAAACATTTACTTAAACCTTCTATACCATATGGCTTCTTGTTCTCCAAGCAAAACTTGATGTTCTCAAATGATTATATCTGGATTCTGTTCTTCAGCTTTATATGTTGATTATTCACACACACAGTTTGGGTTCTTTCACGTTTATTATGTCAATATATAGCATCAAGTCTGTCACACCACAGACTGAGAAAATCCAGACCCTTTAAATGGGACTATTGTCCAAGAATCTCCCATGTATTTGTTTGAAAAATAATGTAGAGAAATCCACAGAAGTACCATCAATGAGTTATTAACTTAGAAACTTTGAGACTGCAGTAAGATTGATCAAAACCAATTATTTCCAAACTAGAACGGATGGATGGCACTTCCTCTAGGATCATTTTATGATTCTCTGAGCTGATTCTCTCTGAATTGTTCACTATGCAGAAAATAGTATTTGACATTTGCTCTAAATTGTTTAGTTTTCTAGTTTTTGAGGAAGGCTTTCTGCAAGTCAAATACTAATGGAGTTATAAGCACCCTTTTGTGAATTTGTTTACCTTACTGTGGCAGAGGTTTGAACAGCCCCCTTATTTTTATAAGATGGTTGTTTTTGACTTCCAAAAGGAAGAAGCATGCACAAAAGAAGCTTGAAAACATATTGGTTTACATTCATTGACTCCTCTCCTTCCCTAAGAAATTCAAGTAAGTGTTATTAGTTTTCCTGAGCCTCCAAATCTGTCAGTTTGCCAGTATCCCAGTGAATCCTGAGAGTACACATCTGCACCCAAGTGAACTGGGGAATCTAACTTTTATTCTCACTAGTTTTATGAGATCTCAACTGAATTCATTTAAAAAAAAAAACCTAAAACCCAGACTCAAAAAACCCCAAATGAAAACAAAGAAAACCCCAAAGAAACAAGAGCTATAGTCTACATTTTTAAAAAAAAATAAAGATGGTTTGGGGCACCTGCATAACTCAGATGGTTAACCGTCTGACTCTTGGTTTCACTCAGTTCATGGTCTCACAGTTCGTGAGTTCCAGTCCTGCATCAGACTCTGTATTGACAGCGCAGAGCCTGCTTGGAATTCTCTGTCTCTGCCCCTGCCCCCTTTCTCAAAATAAATAAATAAATAAATAAATAAATAAACAAACAAACAAACGTTAAAGAAAAAAAGATGGTTAGAAAAGTGATTTTTTATAATTGTGAAATGGAATATGATGTAGCAAGATTTCCCTTTGTTTAAGGAACCAGAGAATACAAATGAGTAGAGATTTACCTGGGTAATGGTTCTGTTTTTCAGTGTCCATCGTACATAATAACGAATAGGAATCACAAGTGTGTAGAGGACGTGAAGGAAGGCAAATCCCAGTGCCATCAAGCCCAGCTGCTTTCTGCAAAGCATCCAATGGTCAAGCCAGTCTGGGAATCGGCGGTATTTTGTACCTCGGTACAGTTGCAGAATGGCAGCAATAACACCAGGGAGGTAAACCAAGGCAAGTAGTGTAAGTGCTGCTATTGGAAAGATACGATTTGGAATGGAAATAGCCAGGCGAAATGACCTGTCTTTCCTACCATTAACATAGGGATAGATTATATCTCTTATAACACAGTAGAAAAAGAAGAAGACACACAGAAAAGCAGACAAATAGAAGGGGAACTTCCACATTGGAAATAGTTGCAGGGGGTAGTTTTCAATTTCTTTGGCTGCCGTGAGAGATCCTCGATCCAGTGGAGTAAGTCCAAGAGTATGAACGATATCCATCACTTTTTGCTTGGCTTTGCTGTCATTTCCACATATGAACACCTGGGTTAAGAATAATTAATTTTGTACTTATTCTTTGTTTAATAATTACTTTGAAAGTCTATGTAAGCACAGTGCAGAGCAAGGACATACAGTAGTGAACTGCTTTTCAAACAAGGATATAGAAGCAACATGTTTTCAACTTGCACATGCACACTGGATAGTTAAGTACCAGAGTTGAAATTGAGAGTGGTTTTAAGCATATCACACAAACACAATAGGACTTGGTTCTCCATAGGGTGATAGTTTGATTTTTCTTCTGTATTCATGGGTACTACATCACTTTGGGATTACTTTTAATCTCTGAATAAATGGAACCAGTTTCATACAGTGTGATGGGAATGGAAAGGATATCCATCAACAATTTAACTGTGTTACTTTTTAGTATTTATAAGAGGCCTCTGGAGACTGACACCATTGGCTTCCATCCAACTCAAAGCTGAGGGTGCTGACAGTGGGAAATAAATCACAACAATTGACTGGTTAAACCCTAGAAAATTATCCATGGCACATATTAGCAAATTAAAGTGTTTAGTGGGTATTTTGTTTTGTAATTATATTTTGGCATCTTTGAGGTAAATGCACATTAAAATATTTACTTTTTTAAAGATTGAATGTAAATTAATCATTTATTTTTTTTTATTTTTATTTTTTGTAAATTAATCATTTAATCTCACCTGCCGATTTGCATCCAGTGCTCCGGACTGGAGAGCCCAGGCTGAGATGGTGTTAAATGCTTTCACTACGTGAGTGCCTGGCACCAGCTGAGCAAGGTACTCTGCATTAGATTCTGGATACTGATTGATTTTGAGGTTATTGCTGATGTCGACCAGTATTTTCCCTTTGAGCACGTCAGTTAGTTTTGTGAGAAAACCATAATGCTCTCTGTGAACTGCTATGATGATGATGTCCGATTTCTGGGCCGCTTCTGAATAGCTGAAGACCTCTGCACCGTTGGGCAGCAGGCTGGATTTCTGGGGGTTTCTGCTTCCAAAAACAATAGAATAACCACACTGGAGCATTTTAAGTGCCAGTGATCTTCCAAAGTCTCCAGTTCCAAAAATACATACAGTCTCTTGCTTTTCTGAAGAATTCATAGTAAAAGGAAATGCATCTGTAGACGTTTTTTCCATAACTGAAAGATAGTAACAGAAATAGTCAACAAAATCTAAATGCTCAACATGACAGTTAATGAGAATCATATCCAGGAAACAGTGATCGACAGAGGTTGCTCTCATCTTCTAATGAATTATCTCAAGCATATTCCCCACAGAATTTGGAAAGAGAAAATATTTTCATATATATACTCACATGTGTCTCATTTAACAAAATCACTGGTGAAAATTTTTGTCTGTTGGATAAAGAGATGCAGTGAAAAGCCAAGACACTTATTGGTGGGTGTTTTAAACCATGGACATGTGTTACAATGATAATTGCATTTACCTAACACTTAACAGTTATCAGAGTTCTCAGAGCAAAATCTAGCAAAGAATGCACTAGTGAGGAAATTGTAGACCAATTTACTTATGTTTTATGATACAAAAATCCTAAATAAAACATTAGCGAACAGAATCCAGCAGCTTATTAAGAGAAAGTGCTCATTGATCAAATGGGGATTATTCTAGGAATAAATATAAAGATTAGATCTTTAAATTCAATATTAGGAAATCTATTAATATAACTTACTATATTAGAAGATTTAAGGAGAAAATATAGTCAAATTTAGGTATGTTAAGTGGACATATGTTAAAATTTGACATTTATTTTTGATTCATGGTCAAAAAGGAACAGATAGGTATTTCCTTAACATACAAAATACCTCCCTCAACTTAAAATAATTAGTATTATACTTAAAAGATAATTTTTAAAAATTACCAGAAACACTCCCAATAAAGTCATTAGATGGACAAACATATCTGCTTTGACCACTTTAGTTATTATTGTTTGGAAATTCTAGCTAACACAACTAGATCAGAGTAAAAGATTTGAGATACAGAAATTCAAAAGGAGTTGTAGATGATCAAACTGTAATTCTTGAAAACTTGAGAAAGTCAACTGAAAAGGTACCATACCTACAAAATCAATCCAACATTTTGTTCAGGAAGCCAATTAATATCAATACCCTTCATATATTAAAAAATAAATTCAAAGATTTAATAGAAGGAAGGACCCTATTTACAGTTGCAACAAAATAGAGAAAATATTTAGGAATAAACTTAACAAGATAAGACAGGTACAAGAACTATATGAATAAGAACTAAACATGCCCTTAAGACCCAGGGAAGATTTATGTAAATGGCAAGATACAGCATGTTCCTGGATGGACTGGCTCACCTTTATACAGATGTCAGTTTTAACTAATTTAATCTATAAATTCTGGAGAGTAAAGTAATGAATAAGGGGCTAGTTCTATTCAGTGTTTAAAGATTATAAAATTAAAATAATGAAATATGGCAGTGTCACAGGAATAGAAAATGTTTCGTGAAACAGTTAAAAATATAGAACTTGAGCTAAATATGAATCATCCCAAATTAGTGAGAAAAGATGGATTATTCAGTAGCAAATATTGATACAACTGAAAAGTCACTTGGAAGAAAAAGTTGAACCTATACCTCTTGCTCCCCTTCTAGGTAAATTTGAAATTATTAAAGATTTAAATTATCTATCTTATCTTATCTTATCTATCTATCTATCTATCTATCATCATCTACCTATCTATCTATCTAGAGCCATAATAGAACTAGATGGAACTATGGAGATTTCTTTTTTAACTTGAGAGGGCAAAGACCCTCTTCCTATAAACCCCTGAAACCATTAAAGAATAAAGGAATAAATGTGATTATATAAAAATAAATAATACCTGCAAAGCAGAAACTGCTGTAAGCAAAATCAGAAGATCAACAATCCAAAAAAATATTTTTAACTCCTACACACACAAAAAAATTGCCAGGATGCCTGGATGGCTCAGGTCATGATCTCACAGTTCGTGAGTTCAAGCCACACATCAGGTCTGTGCAGACAGCTCAGAGCCTGGAGCATGCTTCAGATTCTGTCTGTCTCTCTGCTCCTCCCCTGCTCATATTCTCTTTCTCTCTGTCTCCCAAAAATAAACATTAAAAATAATAATAATTGTCCTTTAGAAAATTCGGCAAAAGTTGGAAGTTGACTGTTTATCCTAAGGTGATATAAAAGAGTATTTAATGTAGTAAAAAGAAATCTAAATCTTACCCAAAATAAAAGAAATGTGAGTTGAAACTAAACTTAGACACTGTTAAAAGCATGTGAGTTACTTTTTGAAAGTTTGTGAAATTAAAAAAAAATTTTTTTTGTACATTTATTTTTTTATTTTTTATTATTTTTTTTAAATTTTTAAATGTTTTTTATTTATTTCTAGGAGAGAGAGAGAGACAGCATGAGCAGGGGAGGGTCAGAGAGAGAGGGAGTCACAGACTGAAACAGGCTCCAGGCTCTGAGCTGGCAGTCAGCACAGAGCCCGACGCGGGGCTCGAAGCCACGAACCGCGAGATCATGACCTAAGCGAAAGTCGGACGCT